>NW_020455865.1:2297086-2337316 GCF_003342845.1 Nothoprocta perdicaria
CGCGGCCACGCCTGCCCGCCATCTTGTTGGCTCGCGCGCGCCGCGCGTGAGGCGGCGGCTGGAGCGACGCCGGGAACGGAGCCTCCTCTAAGGAGCGGGGCTCACACCGTGTATTTCGGGAAAGGGAGGCGAAGCCCTTTCTCTGACAGCACCAAAATGCATCAGATTCTCCCTCTGCCCCCTTTGCAAAACGCCAGCTTGAATATAAGACCAGCCCCCTGAGCTGGGCTTTTCTTCCTGAAACAGAACTTTTGTGAACACAATTTCCCCCTCCCGCGGCCCTTAGTCTAAGCTCTTTGCTTGGTGTAGCACAGGCCTCTTGCATTACTCCATTTCTCAGTGGGAAGAGGCATTCTGGATAGCACGTGTGTCCAGTTCCTTGAAGACATACACCCTGGCTAGACCCTCCACCATTTTAAAAGTGATGCTTTCTCAGATGGTTTTAAAACTTAAGTAGGTTCCTGGGAACAATGGAAATAAAGATGGGAGCGTTGCAGCCCCCACGCTGCCATTTCGTGGTCACGTCCTGCTCTTAGGAGCCTTCAGTGTCTGTGTTGTCGCTGCCAGAAGTGTTTTCCCAATCCGCTTCGTGGGGCCTGTTCTTTAGCCTTCGCATTGCCCTTTTTCTGGAAAAAAAAGGAAAAAAAAAAAAAGGCATTTAATTTTTGCAGCCTCCATATTACAGTGCTGTAGAATTATCTGTGTGGTTCAGTGCAAATGAGACAGTACTAGCAATAGCCAAGATGAAAACTAGAACAGAGTCTCAACCCCTTCAGCTGGGAGCATAAGCCCCTAGTGMTAAGAACGGTAATAAATCTGTGTCCTCCATGAATCAAGCTTGGGGATAGTGGAAGGTCAGAAAAGAGGAAATACATTCAGCAAACTCAGAATCACACAGATGGGTCTATATTCTGCTTTACTAAAGACCAGACCTTCGGTAACGCTCAAAGCAGTCCTTCATCCTCCTCCGCTCCTTCTCTGCCAAGTCCTCGCTGGCTGAGCCACACTCTTTGAACTGCAACAAATCCAGATGAATATCAACCATATTCACATGGATATCAGAATCAATGGTAGCAGCACATAGCGCAAGTCTGCTCTGGAAAGAGCAATTTACAGGCACTGAACAGTGAGGCTGGTCTACTCTATCCCATCTTTGCAGAGCAAGACTTGTATATCCCAAATTATTCTGCATTTAAAAATCAAGAGAAAAAAAAAAAAAAAGAGTCCCTTCAAATGACAAAGAGCTGTTGGCAGCAAAAACCTTCACCTAGGAAAGCACTATAGTGTGTTGCTGGCTTCTTATATCTACCTGGGCCTGCAAAATGAAGTGCAATGTGTCCATTTCTGGTTGTCTGCTATAATGCCTGTGAGATAATCATACATTTCCATTTAATACATTGAATATCACCACTCAGCATTCTCTCCAACTTGTAAATGTGATATTCTATTTCCTGTACTAATAGTAATACTGCAGACTGTTAAACTGGAAAAAATAACAGGGAGAAATAGCCAGCAGGTGAGCGTTCTGCAGCTTGGAAGTCACCCTTTTTAGAGAAAGAATTTTGCATGAAACTCATTTTCCTGGAAAAGCAGTAGCTGCTTTCTGTGTTTCTCCACCCTGATAAGCCAATCACTAACAAGAGCTTTAAAGATCTCAAACTCCAGGCAAAATAAAGAAAACTCCACAAATGTTCCTTACGCTGGTTGATGCTGGAGACTGACTATTCTCTCGAGTGCTAAATTGCTGCATTTGACCTTCAGTGCAATCTTCTAAGAAAAATAAAAATCACAGCTTTAGTTACAATCATCCTTGCATAACTTCTCACTCTGCCAGTTTGTCAAAAACAACTACCCACTGCTACCCAGCATTTCTGGATCGATATAATTTAACCTTCGTAACAAATATCCCAATTCAATAGATTGTCCAGAAGATCAGAACAGAAAGGGTTTCTTCTACTGTGCTATTTCCCCCCTCAATGTGTTTTGAAAGAGAATTTCAAGCTGTTAGAGGAGCCTGCTAATTCTCCCTCACTGCTGAATCATTTCCACTGGGGATGCCACAAAAACAGAACCAGTGACAGTGCTAATTACATGGTTCTGCTTTTGTGAAAATAACCTGCAACATTAAACAGAGGAGGGGAAGGAAAAAAAAACCCTGTTGAAAGTCATGTGGTTCAGCTGAAGTAGAAGGGTATTTATGCTCTTCTCAGCTCTGCCACAAGCACAAAATATGTCCCAACAAAGTACCTGGAGCTTTTTTTTTTTTTTTTTCCCACCAGGTGATTCTTTCTGGGAAAAGTCATTCCARAGTTCAGCTATAGGAGAAATCCTTTCAGAATCTATGCAGTACAGAGAAAACATGTAAAGCTTTCTCTCTCCAAAAAGCTTCACAAGTATTCCCAGCACCTGAGATAAGTTCTGGTTTTCATAAACGAGAAGGATAGCAGTATGGCAATCAAACCTTAATTTGTGGTTATCTATTCTGAGACATCTCAAGAAGACCCGATTTTGAACCATCCTCTCAGGAATTCTACCTCATGCTTTTCCAACAAAATCCTTACGTTTATTATTCAGCTGCGCATCTTCATCTAGGTGACCATGAAGAGTAAGCTATGGCACAGAAACAAAGCAAGAACATGAGAACTGCCCATGAGAACTGCCCCATGGCATGTCTCAATTAACAGCTAGGAACAGATGCTTAGGCAAGGGTGTAAGAAACAGGACGTGTGCAGAACAAACCTTGCACTAGTACATCCCGTTGTCAGCAAAATAGGGAACTTCTTGAGTAAGAAGTTATAGGACTATTCATGAATTTATCCTATCTGATACATCCAGTTCCTCTGGCCTTATTTGTATTCTTGACTTCCAGAYGAGGGGACCATCACTTTCACAGTTAAGTTAAACACCAAGTGAAAAGTCTTTACTACAGATCTCTCTTGGGTAATAGCCGTGGTTATTTTTGCCTATCCTCATGCAAGAAAAARCTAGAAAAAAAACTCAAAGTCATTCAGTATCCCCTGGTTAGCTTAGAACTGACAAAGATATTGTCAGTTTTGTCGATTTTGCTGGCAAATACTATATGTGTCCYTGCAAAATCCCAGGCTACAGGGAGAATCTATCACTGGCCTGTTTCACTGCATCTGTCTTTTTGATGCCACTGAAACGAGACAGAGCCGTGAACTGAAATCTGCTATTATTTGGGAAACAGAGCACTACTGAGCAATGCAAAATCATGCCAGAAGGAAGCTCCAGGTCAGCAGCGCATCCTACTCACTTCCTGAGAGTCTCTGGAGGAGGTCTCATCCAGGTCAGAAGTCTGAAATAAGAAAGCCAGTAAGTTAATCGTTTCTTAGAAGCAAGGAAGAGGCAGGAAGGGATATACAGGGACCGAACGCTAGAAACAGAAGTGTGGACTTCCTCCCTCCTACAACAGTCTGACCACTTAGAGAAAGCACACAAAATACCACGGAAATTAAAATCTCCTGTACACGCAGTTCTGTTCCAGAAGATTTTGCACCCTCTCACCCAGCTCCAGTTTAATCCAAGCGGCTCAGAGATGGTTGCTACTTTGAGTTCTCTGCTCGGTGGTCCAGCATCCSCTTGTCACCTTTGGACACACTCCAAACACAACCCAGAAAGGCCTCAACTTGCACCAGTCCAGCCTGACTTAACCTGGAAACCCAGGTGAGCCGGTAGGAACCATCACGCCTTTCCTTTCTCTAAGGTCAGCGTTTCCATGCAAATATTGCTGGCCACTGCTTGCCGGGTTTGAAGCCCTCAGGGGAGCCACACACTGAGCCCATGCCCAGCTTTCCAACCCTTCAACATTCCCACAGACCCACCGGCGTCGGCAGCTCCAGCTGCAGCGTTTTCAGCTTGGCTTCGGTAGCCAGCAGCTGGCTCTCCTTTTGGAACAGCTGCAGCTGCATTTCATCACATCGTTCGCCCAGCTCCCGAATCTGCTTCCGATACGCATCCCTCTCCACCAAGTTCTTGGAATACTGCGTATAGAACTGCTCTCGCATCAGCAGCGCCTGGTGTAAGGGGCAATATATCACGACATGGCACACGACAGAACATTTAGGGTTGCAGTATCCTCCCACCCAAACCAACAGTGCAGGAAGGAGCAGCTTCAAGGACAGTGTTTTGTTACCTGGTCTCTTTCTGAGGCCACTTCCTCCATCTGTTGCAAGACAACTTCAATGCGCTGCTTGTACATCTGAGAGTCCTTCCTCAGAGCCATGCACTGCAGCTCAAGCATCTCCTTCTCCTCCAAATGCTGGTGAGACAAGATCAAAAACACCCTGTGTGGGGAATAGAGCCTCCCATCTGCTCTGTGACAGAGATTGCTACAGCCAGACCTCCACGCAAAGCCAGGAGCAAGGACAACCAGAAGGCTGGGCAAGGTGACTAAGGGCATAAAGAATTTACATGTAATGGAACAGTTCATCATAATATCAGCTCTTATCCTTCCCCAGGCTGAGGCACAGATACCATGGGCAACGGAGCAGCAGGGACACAGCTGCCCTGCGGCTCGGCGGCTCCTTCTCCACAGGCTTTACTGTAGATGCTTCATCTGCCTGTTCTTACACCTTACTCTGCCCAGCGGGAATTTTTCCCACCCCACATACTTTGTCTTGGAGCACCTCAGCTTGCCGCAGCTCCTTCCGGAGGCTGTAAATGGTGTTCATCAGCTCCTGGTGTTTTCCTAGCATCTGGCTACAGTCATTCTCCAGAGCTTCCTTGGAGAGGCTGTTCTCCAAATTCTGTTCCCTGGCAACCTGCTGGACAAACAGATGGACATAAAGCAACCAAGTGACTCCAGATTAACTCTCTCCCCAGTCCTACGTGCTGCATTTGCTTAAGAAAACATGGTCATAGCTGCCCCACGTGGCTCCCTCACTGCCCTGCTCCTCAGAAGCCCCTATCCAACCATCCCTCACCAACCTGGAGGGTGTTCTCCAGCTCCTGGTTCTTGGCCAAGAGCAGCTCCTTCTCCTGCTGGATCTCCCACATCACCTCGTGGCTCGGGCGCTGCGCTATCGCGTGCTTCAGCTTCATCGTGTGCTTCCTCTCCAGTTTGCAATCATCCTCAGCCTTCATGAGGCTGTGCTTCAAGCGATCAATCTGCAAGAAGGTTCAGAGATGATCAGTAACAAGGGGAAACCCCTAGGCTGCAAAGGCAGTTTTCTTAGGGCAGACACCTCGCTTTGTTCCCCACACGAATGTGGCATAAGTTCCCTTCCCACTCTGTTCTTGGGAGGTTTGGTGCCCTGGGAACTGGAGTCCTACGTGCTGAACAGGTACAACCATGTGCTCCTGTGTCACCCTAGCGAGAAGATCCAGTCCTCAATGGGGGGACTCTTCACAACCAGCCTGCAATACCCAGGTCCCTGCCGGGCCAGCTCCAGCTCTGGTCATCAGGGCAAAACTGAGCAAGGTGCTCACACAGTCTCCCGGGAATCACATACGGGGAAAGCTCAAGAAAAGGGTAACCAACCTCTAGGAGCAGGTCCCGGTTCTTCATGAGGGCAGCACTCGTCTCCTCGCTCTGCTTGGCGTAGCTCATGGCCAGGCTGTAGTTCTCGTCCTTGCACTTGCGCAGCTCTCTGCTCAGGCYGTCCCTCTCCTCCCTCATCTTCTGGGCGCGCTCCTGGTGCTTGCGGAGCAGGCTCTCCCTGACGCGCAGCTCGCGCACGGCGTCCTCCCTGGAGYGCAGCCAGGCGCCCAGCTCCTGCGCCTTGCGCCGCTCCTCCTGCACCGCGCTCTGCAGCTTCATGATCTCGCTCATCAGGAGCTGGCTCAGGCCCGACTCCCCCGCGGTGTCTGGTGGGCGGGACGGTGTCAGTCCAGTCAGGCAAGGAACCCCCAAAACACCTTTTATCCCCACAGCCGGGGGCACCACCACCCGCCGTGCGCAAGCATGTGGAGCCCTTAGGGCACACGGCCAAACTGGTCGTGCTCTCTTGCCCCGGCCTTCCCATCTTAACATCACTGGCAAAACAACGGGTGARAGGAAGAAGAAATCCTTCCTGCTTCCTCCTCCGGCTGCAGCCTGYGACACCCTGTGCCCCGTGCTCTGGGTGGCCCTGCTTGAGTAGGGGGGTGGACTAGATCATGTCTATAGCCCCTTCCAACCCCAACCGCTCTGTGGTTCTGTGACTGCTGGGGCTGCTCTTGCCAGTTAACTGAACCCTTTGCAAACACACAGGGGAAAAGCTCCCAATTCTGCTCACCTGGGCAGGGGAGAAGGCCAAGGGGAGGTGAATTCCCCCTCAAAGCACAAAACATCCTCAAATCATCAGGGGTTTGTTTTGTTTTCCATGAGCATTACCTATAATCATGGAGAATACCCTGCTGGGGTCCTTGCCAGTTATTTTCTTATAAAGTTGTGGATAATAAAGCTCAAGACTCTCGAGAAATGCCTCAAAGCCCTTGCGTCCTGTCCGCTGAAGGATGTCCAGAAGAACACCTGAAACGACAGCAACAAACTTCTCTATTTATCTGTTCCTCTCTTAATCTAAAGAAATGAGAATTTTTTTCCCCCATCCCGCCACATGCAGGTTAAAAAATCCTGGAATCCAATTTCCAGGTAAAAACTTAGCCAATTGCCAAGTGACCATTCAAGAGTATTGCAGCTATGGCCCCGTGTGYGCCAGGGACGAGGGCTGCCCTTCACCCACCTGCTTTCCGTTTGCGCATGACGAGGCTGGGGTCGTTAAGAATTTGCTCCTCGTCATCRTGGCTAATCACCTGGCACTGGCGGAGATAGGGGGTTATATGGGAAGGATCTATCACCGAGATCAGCTTCACGCGGAAGTTCTCCAGGTTATTCCAACACGTCTCATCGTTATCTTCTTCCAACATGTTGGCGAGTGGAAAATAGAAGCAAGTAGTGCTGCCCTTCCTTGAAAACAAGACAAAACCCAGGCTTTGAGCCTCCTGGGAGAGAAACCAARTAGGAGTCTGAGGAGCCGTGGGAGCATCTCTTGACCAGGAAGGAGCCCCTTTGCCTGGCAGGAGCTTCTTGCAGGACTGGTGGATGTTTCTGGTGGCCCTGTCCCTGCCTCTAAGAGCCCTCTATCAACCACAGCCAGAAAAGCTGCTGCTCCTCACCGAGAAGCACAGAGATAACAAGGAACACAGAAAACCCACTCATTTACTCAAGCATCTTTGATTGAAGTCAAATTGTCTATTCAAATAAGAAGCTAGAATATTTTTTCTTTATCCCTTTGCAGCCAGACTGTTTCATAACGAGTAACTTGTGAAATGCTGGTCATCAATTACCATGCTCATATCACGTGTATTAGTTGATTACAGCAGCCATTCCTGGTGGCTCAGGAAGGCCACCTTAATGTTGGTGGCCTACACATACACATTAAGGTAACCTTAATGTTCATGTTTTTGCTCATTTTGTTTGTTGGGGAAAAACAGCACACAGTTCTGACAACTGGCCACTATAGAGGGCTTTGTACTCTACACACCGTACTTATTGCATTTCTCCAAGGTAGTTGCAAACTCTGCTCCCAAATAGTCAAAAATTCCCAACATCTTCAGCACATCCTTGCTACCCTTTACRTTGTCAGGTAACTTCAACGGGCTGGATTGACACAAATCGACTTGTTACTTATGATGGAAAAAAATAGCTCACTCTGCCTGACAGCAAGTCAGCCCCAGCAGATTACAAGCAGAAACACATTCCTCGGTGCAGAAATACCACACCCTTCCCCCAGAGCTGCAAAATCGAGCTTATGTGTGTAAATAGAAGCCATTCTRCATTACCTGGACCAACCTGGGCTGATGTGGTCAAAAGTTGCCTGGTCTGTGTCCTGTCTCAGAGGAAAATCCTTGTCTTTCCTGCRGATCCTCCTTAGATTCTGGCTTGATCAAAGCTCATTCCTGGAGCAGTTAAAAAGAGAAAAGGGGAAGCTGTTCAGCTCTGCTCTGAGACGGGGAAGGAAGGGAGGAGAGAGAGAAAAAAGGAAGCCAGAAGTGAGAGAAAAGCATTGGCTATCATCACTGCAACTCAGGGGCAGCTGTAGTTGTCTTTGCCTTGGCTTTCCAATATGTGTTACTGAAGTACGAGCTAGGGAGGCCTCTYTGCCTCCCTTGGTTAGAAAGATCAGCTGAGGAGTTAGTCAGGAACAGCCCCGTTCAGCAGATTGCAGGGRACAAGTCACTGAGATTTAGCAGTTGCCCTTCCAGTTCAGTCCTTCAGCAGTTCACACAAGCCCCGGACCAGGAAGGCAGGGGACAACTCTCTTGGATTGGAAGGGAGAACTTCTGCAGTGCCACCTCTAACTTTGGATGTCCTCAGGCTTCAAGCCTAACAATGACAACTCAATATCTTGAAAGAAAGGGAGTCAAATCTTGGCAGAGCAAGGAACATAACCCACGATTCCCAAATTACAGGTTATGGCTGTGCGCATAATTGAAGGAGCAGTACAGAAAGAGATGGTGACAATCTCGAGCAGCAGCTTCTCCCCACTGCCTCTACCCCTTCCCACCAGCCTAGAAACGCAGCTGCAACAAGAACCTGCTCACAGGCTGCTTTGAAAGTCTCCAGAAGGAACATGCTGGTACCATGGCAGCATGACACATCTTCCCATTAGCTTCCCACTCCACTCTTTGTTCTAGTTTCTAGAGTTTTCTCCCCGGCTGTCATTAGGAACGGGGCAGAGATGCTCAGAGATCCTACAAGCCTGTGCTTATTAGTCATTAAATTAGCTTTATGCTAAAAAAAGATGAAAAGATGCAATGCCTCTCTTGGCTGCGCCCTCGCTGGAGGGAGGGGAATTGGAAAGTCTGCTAATTGATCGACCCAGGCAGGCTGGGGAGCTCGGTAGTAACAAATCAGTTTAATGCAGAAAAGGCTGGAAGTTAAAGGCAGCTGACCCAAGCCCAACTCAATCCCACACTTGTAGCCACACACACATATTCACTCCCTATGTCCCCCCGC
This sequence comes from Nothoprocta perdicaria, assembly GCF_003342845.1. Lineage (NCBI taxonomy): Eukaryota > Metazoa > Chordata > Aves > Tinamiformes > Tinamidae > Nothoprocta > Nothoprocta perdicaria. The sequence continues at coordinate 2,306,046 of NW_020455865.1, forward strand.
TAGCTTTTATTTATGTAGCCTGAAAACTGTTAGTGATTCCCTCAGACCTCCACAAAAGCCTATTTCCCAGAAAAATAACACAGAAGAGAGAACTTTTAAGTGAGAAAAATAAAATATCTGTATTTCAGTAAGTACTCAAAGCACATTTTGATACAAAATTAATTTACTGCTTATTTGGCAGTATTATTTCACTTACTTGTCAAACAAAAATATTTTAACAGTGCTAAAAAAACCCCACAAGACAACAAATAAAAAAACACTCCCTCAGTGAACCACATATTCCAAAATTAGACAAGCTTTCGCATAAATACACAAAACACAAAAAGGAAATGGCTAACACAAAAAGGAAATAAATAACTAGCACTGCTGGCTTCCCCTGATCTCAGCAACCGTGCCCAACATCTCCTATGGCAGGCATTAGTTTGAACGAAAACAACATTGTTCCATGCTGGAAAGTCTTCATCTTCCCCCCAAGATTTTGTTTCATCGCCTGTAATTTGTTTAAATGGATCAAGTGGGTTAAGTTGGGGGAAGACGGAAAAGAAAGAAAGAGAAAAAATTCGTGCAGCCGTTTTCCTTCTTCCCCAGGTCTATCCAGCCGGCTTGTTGGGAGTGTTAAAAGTGAACAGTGCAAAAGCAGCTGCTGCTGCCGTGCAGGAAGGCAGACCTTGATTTTTTCCCCAAGAGACTCCTGTAAAAGAGCACAAACAACTCCAGTTAGTCACAGGACGTTCACAGAAGAGTCATAACTTGGGAGTTCCTAAAATCAATTCTGAAGAACAATGAAACCCAAGCAATCTTATCGTACAAGCAAGTGAGCTTGTCAGGCCACTGCAAAGGCTTYGACACAGATTTATTCCTCCAAATTGTTTAAATATGAAGGATTAAGCATGGTCTCAAGCCCCAGTTTCCCCCAGTCAGTAGCCACGATTAGTCCCTTCATTTGAGAGGACTGTGAATCAGCCGTGGTGGATTCCAAACTACACAGGGAGCTGCTGCCACCTGCACAGGGCAATGAGATCAGCGGACAACCCAGAGCAAGGAGCTCCAGGAGCTCCTGCAGGAATCTGCTCTGGGAATTTCCTTTGGCTTCTCCTGCAGGTGTTCAGGGCTCACACACATGCGCCTCTTCCCACACACAGCTCATCAGGGGGTCCTGTCCCCAAACCAACGCAGAAATACAAGAGTCACAGAGCAGTTACTAACACGTTGCCTCTCCCGTCCTCTTCCTTTTCCTGAAGCGGGCACTTCTCCTGATTTGAGGAGCGCTGGCAGCGGTCGCATCAGTGCAGGAGCCCTGGGAAGCCACCTCATCGGTCTCCATGTCCTGCAGCACAAAAAGAAGACACTCTCTTCACTAGAACTTGGTACACTTGGCAAGAAAACCCATTAAACCATCTTTTTATTGCAGGGTGCTCAGCAAGATTTTCAAACCAATCTCCCCATTCACACTCTGAATTAAGCTGTGTCACCAGGGTCCCAGCAAGCACAAAGCACCCCAAGTGCATCCTCTTTCAGAGCAAAACACCAGCCAACAGCAGCTGACATTTCTCATGGACCACGCTCTCACCTCAGATTTCTCACTGACCAACTATAATGTTGCTTACTTAAAGTTATCTACAAAACAGGGTAGAAGGAAACCGGGTCGAGGACGACGCAGGGCTGACATTGGCAGCGAGTCTGGAAAGGCCACCAGACAGTGGGAAATTGTGACTTTTGGACCAGCTGCTCGGACCACCCTGAGCTTGACCCAGATGACGGAATCAGAGGCACAGGAGCAGCTACTGCTGGTTTCCACTATGGGGAAGCTCCAATTTTCAAGCTTTTATCAGCTGCAAAACTGTTCTTATTCCAGAGAACCTTTAAGGGCCAGAATTCCGTCCCACTGAGATCAAGGACTTTCTCCTTGGATTACGGTGGGAATGATGCTGAGCGAACAGCAACCTTCTGCTTTTAACATCCAAGAGCTCCATTTTACCTGATTTGAGAAGTCAGCATCGCGGTGTCCAGGCTCAGCACCAGCTGCCCCATCCAGCTGTTCACCCTGCAAGTCTTCCCCACAGCTCCCTTCACCTGCTTCATCCTTCCCGCTCTGCCACTCCTCTTCATCGCTCTCGTTGTATTCCCTTCTGCTCACAGACAGGGTCGTTGTCACTTTGGGAGGAGGCAGAGTTGCTAGCACTGCTGGGAGCGTAAATGCTGCCAGGAATCTGGCTTTTAGCAGGAGATAAGCAGGGTTGTCACCAAGTTTCTGCTCCACCAGTTCTCTGATAGCTTCCAAGTTATCCCTAGGCTCCTCATCCCGACTTGAATCAGCCGGCAAAAGACACGCTGCTCGCTCTTCCAAAGCTGCCTTCTGCAGAAGGAGCTTTGAAAGGGTTTTTAGATTGCACAGAAAAGGTGGCAAATAAGGCAGCCTGGTCTGCAGCGAGGGGACCTGGACRCCTTGCTTCCCACTCAGCCACTCCTTCACTCGTGCCTCGTCCTCCAGGGAAATGAGGCTCCAGTCGAGCGGGTTCTTTTCCGCGCTGGAGGTCGCTGGCCGGGGTGGCCGCTCTGCTGGGGGTTTGCAGGCAAGGGGTCTGTTCTTCCCTACTCGAGCTGCAATGCCATGGGGGGTTCCTGGGGCGCTGCTCTGAGGAACTGCATCTCTTGGCTGCAGCCCGGTTGCTTTCCYGGTGACGGCTGGGGTAGATGGCGTGGCACTTGGCACACAGTGGGAATGGGACCCTTGGGTGCTTGCAGGGGGCTGCATCTGAGGCAGCACCGCAGTGTGCAAGGTTGGTCCATCAGCTGGAAAAGCAGCCYGAGCTGCAGAGGAGTCAGAAGCTTTGGAGAAGCCATCGGGGCACGCAGGTGTTGCGGCCGCATTCAGCGAGCGGCATCCAGGGTTGGCTGAGGTTGCAGGCAAGAGCAGCATGGAATGGTTCAAACCAACAGCTTTTCCCAAGAGCGGCCCTGCAGCCAGCGCTGGACCTGCAGCCTCCGTCCCTGTAGAGCTAGCGGGGGACACACTTCCCCCTCCTGGCACAGCAGCTGCTCCCAAACCACCGGAACTGCTCCCRTTGGAAGTCACTCCTGCCTGACTCTGGCTTCTCGCAGCAGCAGCTAGCAGCCCCTGAACACCCACCACGGTCTGCAAGGGATTGGAAAGCAGGGCCTGGGGTGCTACGACCCACGTGATGGGCAAAACGCTGTTAGTCACCACGTGGGAACCAGGCTGGGCCGTCACCAGGGTGGGCAGCAGGTTGAGTGGCCTCTGCTGGGACCCGTCACCATTCAGCTTGCAGGGCCCTGGCGGGCACAGAGACAAGTTCTGGTTGCCAGACTCGATGCCAACAGGGACCACTGTAATTTGTGGCACAAAAGCTTGGTTCTGCAGYACTACTGGAGCTGAGCTACCAGCTGCAAGCTGAACACCGCCCCCTCCCAAATTTGGGGCCTTCTGCACTGTAGCTGGACCCGTGGCTGGAAAACCCCCTCCACCGGGGCTATTTCCAATGGTTTGCTCACTTAGTTCCTTGCTGGCTTCCACTTCTGTTGCTTGGGAGGAGCCAGGGCTTTGCACAGGGGCTAGTCCTGGAGAGGAATGGTTTTCCAGCACAACGGTGCTAGAAGCTGAACCTGCAACTGAAGTTACTGCTGGCAGAGGAACGTGCTGTACTTGGCTACTGCTACAAGCAGCTGCTCCAAGTTGCTTCCCTACTTGTGCAGAAGGAATGATGTGGTGCGGTGGACGCGGGATTATCATAGGCCCCGAAACCAGCATCGGTGGGGCAACAAACACTGGCCTCTGAACGGATTTACTAGCCCTGGATTCCCTCAGCCGCTTCTCCCTCAGCAATTCCGAGACAGTTTTTGGCTTTTGCCTTTGAACCTGGGTTGGCAGAGCTGCCTGCGTGGCAAGGGCGTCCAGCACAGCTACGGATGAGTTTCTTGATTTTAAGACCACGGGTCTCCTGACCGTGTTCTTCGGTATCCCCTTTTGGGAGGGCCTCTGAGCACAAGGGTGTGATGAATCACCTGGAAAGGGTCAGGAGAGGGAAAAAAATGTCAGGAAGAGTTTGAGTTGCATTTTCAAAGAGCAAAAAATGAAGAATGGCTTCTAAAGTCTTAATAAAAACAAGTAAATAAAAACAACAGAACAAAATGTTCTGATAAGTACCTGAAGAAGTCTCCACATTTTGGGAAACCTGCCAAAAAATCAGAATAAATTATACTCTGAGATAACTAAACATCATTAAAACAGCATAGACACAAATCCACCCCACACCTACCAACATCCTACACAACTGACCACATCATCATTTTATTGCACTTTAAAGAAGCAGGTAACCCATGCACACAAGCAGCACCACTTGCCACAGGCAGGCAAAAATGTCTACTTGAATCAAAGCTTAATCAGAAAAAGGATGAGCAATAGGAGCACGTGCAGTACCTGCTGAGGCCTTCGCACATTGGCCTTAACGAGCTCCAACTGCCTTAGCTTTCTCTCACGAATAACCTTCATGCAACCATTGGTATCAATCTGAAAGAGCTGCAAGATGAGACTTGTCTTAAAGCCTGATTCAGAACAAAGACCTTCTGGTGGAGCTGGAGAGAAGACAAGATGAATGGGAGAAGRCTTCACATGAACAATTTTGGGACATTCTTTGGGGACTTAGAGATATTCCTGACAGTATTACACTTTGGGCATAGGATGTAAGAAATATCACAGGTATGTCAAGAGGACAGACTTTTCTAGTAACTACATGAACAGTTTAAGTCAAAGAGAAACTATTTGTTTCAGCATAAAGAAATAAAGATCATTGTTCTAAAGTAGGGAACATGATTAAGACAGTAAAACCTACCTGAATGAAAAGTGTGAACAGGGGAGTGCTCGTGAGACTGATGGACCTCATCTTCTCTTGAATGGCTTCAGCTAGAAAAAGAGCCCAACGTGAAAATTAGCTGGACGTTCATTTACAAGACACCAGAAAGCAGGGGCAAGACGCAGGAGGTCCCTAACGTGCCCCAATGAGTCCCCTCTACCTTTAGTGTGATGAAAAGCCATCTTCCCGGTCTGCAGGGTGTATGGCAGCAGTACATTGCCCACCCAAGGTGTCACTGCCATGAGGAGCCTCCTGTCAAGGTTAATTCTTCTCCAACGCTCTCTCTCTTGACGATAAGCTTTCTCCATGCTGTTCGGCAGGCCCCGAGGCCCCTGGCCAACAGCTCTACTAACTCCGGGTGCTTCTGTTGAAGTGGTGGCAGAAGGTTTTACTATCTTTGATTGCTGTCCATGAATAAACAAGCAGTTAGGGTTCCAATCAAGAAAGTTCTACTGTAATGACTCCTGGGACAGTCTAGTCACAGGACTCTGGACTGCACAATGAAAATTATGAGCTTTTCCTCTTTGACCAAAGCCCAGGATTTGATAATTCCATCAAACAGTATTTCCCATTATAAACAGACAGGCAGACAAGATAACACACTTACATGTTTCCTCTGAAAGTATGTGTTTTTTCTTAGTACTTTTCTCACATTCTCCAGGGAAACCCGCAGCACTTGTTTGCCACATCTGGAAGCCTAGAAAGCATAAGAAATGGGATGAAAAGGAAAGTATCTGATACTTGTGTGCGCAAGGCTGGTATTTGTTCAGTGCAAATCTGGGATTAAAACACAGATCAAAGTCAGCACCTGCACTTCCTGGTGGCTTTTGGTCTAAGCTCCAACCCCATCCACAACAGATCGAGTCCCCATATTCACCTTGGTCACTTCTTCGAGGGGATTCTTCACACTGATGTCGGAGGAGTGCGGATGCGCCATGCCCCTCAGGATGGTGTTCAGCTCTGCTGATTTACTGGCAACTCCGTCTTTGCCTTCCTCAGACACTGCGCCGGGAATGTCGCTGCTCCCCATCTTCGCCTCAGCGCTCGTATAAGGGAAAAGGGATGAAGTTTGGGATCTTCCTTGGTTTGACCCCTGGGGGTCTGTCCGTGTYGGTATCCACAAGTCAATGGCAGGAACCACACACTCCTCCTCCTCCTCCTCCTTCTCCTCTGTCTCCTCCTCGGAGCTTTCCGTTATCTCCAGTTCTTCTTCTGTGTCTTCACTGCTASTCTCCGGAGAGCTGGAACTCTCTCTGCGCCCGTATTGGTGTTTCCGTAGCCTAGATCGTTTTTCCTTATTTAAAGAGAGCACAAAACAAGCCTTAGCCAATGCCCTGACCTGCAGAACTCTCAAATTAGTACTAAAGGCACAAAGTTAGAAAGCTTTGAAGGGCTGTATCCTGTCAGTAAGCTGTAGTCTCTAAATGGATGGTTCTGCTTTGTTTCTAAGATTAAACAAATCCAGTACAATTCACAATTGCTTCTGGACCCACCTTGCAATTGTTTTAGACTTTTGTAGGCAAAGAAAAAGCTACTGGTGGAGACAAGCTAGAGCTAAGACCTAGTACATGCAGAAGAAAAAGACAAGTGCATTTTTACAATACCTTAGACCCAATCATGAGTTTCCACTTGCTCAGACACTGGGAGCCAGTCCGATGCGGCAGTTCAGAAGCTATTTTGCTCCAGTGACCTATAAAGGATGCAAAGCAGGGCAGACCAATTAGAACTACACAGTCTGATGAAACTATTCCTTCCCTAAAAAACAAAAGCTACAACAAATGGCTACAGATTCTATTACACAGGCCCTCAACAACCGATTTTCCAGAAACAGATTATATAAAAAAATAAAATCAGATATCAGTAGGATGTAGAGACTGCTAATGTCGGCCACACATTTTAAATTCAAATAGAAAGGAAGGCAACTCAAAATTAAGTTAAAATTGTAGAGATTAAGCCATAGTAACACTTACCCAGACCATGCTTTTCCACCAGTTCAATTAGCTGCTCCTCTTCCTCCAAACTCCATTTGCCTTTCTTTACATCACAGTGCAATGCTTTTAAGTACCTTCAAAATGAAAGCATTAAAGCAAAGATCATTCAACCCTGCCTGTACAGTTCTGGTCAGAGCATAATCTAAGGCTGAACAAAGAAATCGAGTCTCATCAGGTCTGTCYTCTTGCTATGGGATCCAAACCTACTCCCTTAATCAGCACCTCTACAGTCCCTTCTGTTCTCAAAAATACCAGGCCACGTGAATAAGAATTACAGGCAGCTGTAAAACAGGTTGCTGGCATTGGGACAAACGACACCAGTAGTTTCCTTAGGTCTGCTCCTATGCTGGAAATCACTCAGCCCCTCTCTCACTGTTGGTGTTCAGTCATAGGCAGTGATCAACTAGATCAGTTTCACAGAAACACAGACTTCTTTCCCACCTTCCCTCATTCAAGCTTGATGATCTCTTTGTTTGGTATAAGCAAATCCAACAGCTTTGTGAAATAAATTGCACCGTGGTTCTTGACAACAAACTTGGAAGCCCAGCTRCTACGTTGAGCATACTGACCGATCTCTGCACTGAGCATCGCTTCTTCCTGGTACTTCTGTCCGAATTTTGTACCAGTCACGGGCTCCATACTTCTTAACTGCAGCCAACAACATCTAGGTTAATCAGACAAAGCAAGAGTTGAAATTTTCATCACTAATAAGGCTGGCAGACCTGAGACAAAAGCAGTTCAACAGACTTCCCTGTGCAATAAATCTGACAAGAGAAGTGTTTGGGAGCTTGTAAGCTCTCCTGATCCGCGAACTACATGTCTTGGGCCATTCCACATTCTTTCGTGTCACTATTAAAGTTTAAACTACTAAACACATATATGCAACACCACAGCAACCTAACTTTTCACATTCTACGTATCAGAGCAAGGAGCTTACAGCATCTTCCTCTGGTGTCCAGGGTCCTTTCTTCAAACTGGGATCCACGCTCTTTGTCCATCGGTAAATCAGCTGGGTAGAATCTCTTCCTTCCATGTAATAAGCAACTAGAAATTTAAAAGCATATATTAAAGTCTGTTGCAGACAGCGTTTCTTCATTTACTTGCACTGTAAGTATTCAATCTCTGTTAAATATTTTAAAGAATCACGGGACTTCCAGCAGTCAATATATAAATAGTTTCAAGACTGGCCAACAGCAGCATTCACAGGAAATGGGGCTTCGTCAGCTCTTTGAAACAGAGCAGACCAGGTATTCTAGCAGGCAAAAACCCTTCACAGATGTAAGTTTGCGAGACCAGGGGAAAATAAAAAGAACCAGAGGACCATCACAGGTGATTAGTTCTCAGTTGTATGTCACTTAATGTCACTTACTTTTCTTGTATGGGATATGACTTCCAACTCTCATCTCCTGAATGAGATCTGCAAGCATCCGGTCTTCTTCTTTGGTCCATTCCTTCCTTTTCAAGTCTTTGTTATAGGCCTGGTACTTCTGCAGGCACTGGAAGGCGGTCCTGTTTGTCTTAACACGAGGAAAACAAAGCTCCTCACTGAACTGTGGGTATTTACGATGAAAAACTTCAGAGGACAAACTTATTTTTGGTGCCACGAAAAGCTCTGAAGCATCAACGATTATAAAACCTYCACTTACAGCCTAAAACCAGAAATGTTTAAGCTAATTCATCATGTAGAAGGTATTTTATTCTAGTATTGTATTTGAAGGCTTCTCAGAGAGTATTTCTGAACAAAGAATTAGCATTAACTTTAGTTTTCCAAGAAGTTGACATGAGGCACATTTAACCCAGAACCAGCTTTTGACCTTACTTCTTATTTATGAGCTCGTAACACCTTACCCCCAGTTCCTGGGCTATAGTCTCCCAGTGCAGATAGTTGTGGTTAGCAGCTATTTCCTTCAGCTTCTCGATTTCCTCCTCACTCCATTCTGTTTTGTTGATGCTCGGATGCTCCCAATTTTGCCAAAATTTCCTCAATTCTTCGGAATTACGATGCCCATCAAACTATGAGAAACAGCAAAGTCAGCTTTGTTTTGCAGCTGGGACTGAAACACTAATACAAAGAACACATTTTGTMCACTATGTGCCTTAATTGCTCAATTTTGTAGAATAAAAACACCAAATTTAAGCAATGGCATCAAATTTTAMGTACTAATGTTCTTGTCAAGTTGAAATCATACAACAAGTAAATTCTGGAAGCTTGCAATGAAAACAGTGGTTGCAAAGTAAGCCTAGTAGGTAGCTCTCAAGAGAGGAGAGATAAATGTCAGAATAAATAAAATAGCAGATCTTTGAACTTACATGGATGTTTGAAATCTTATCCCAGTCATGCTCATCAAACCTGCTTCCCAGCAAGTCACTTTCGGGGAGTTGGCTAAAGAAGCCAGGCACGAAAAAGAGAGAAAGARGAAACCACATAAAAATGTTAATTGAACAGTCAGTTTCTCTATCCAATGTCATTCCCTCTTATTCCTCTCAACTCTTACTGATTTTCATGGGAAATGAAGACTTACTACCTCACAGCATCAGGCTGTAAAAAAAATGAGTAACTTGGCTCAACAGAAGCAAAGTTGTTTCAACAGAAACTAGGTTTCTTCCTTACTGGATTTACTCAATTGCTTTTACTCAAGTATAAGCAAGGATAACACTGAAATACAGTTTCCTAGTGGCAAAACTCAGAACTCTCAGAACTGAGAATTCTCAGAGCCCTCTGCCTCCTTGCTGCTAAATCAAGGACTGGTTCAAGCAGCACCTCTGCAATAACTGCATCACATTCGTGTATCAAGATCCAAAACATTAATATTTAGTGAAAAGTTGTCAAAATGAGAGCTCTGAGGAGTTTAAACATTTATTAAGCTCTTACAAGCCAACACAAAGAAAGTTTTCTCCAAAGGCCTCATCCAGAAGTGTTCAAGGAAGTAACCTCCAAGAACACACCATCACARATAACATAAAAAGATGACTTCTCACTTAATTGCCTCTATTTCTCGTTCTGCTTCTTTGATTTGCTTTTCCAAGATCTGCTTCTCAATTTCTGTCTTGACTTTTGCCAGCTTCTGGTTCCAGTACTCCAACCTGCACAAAGACAATTTCATTATTACTTAGCACGGCGAGGTGAGAACAAGGTCAATGGCAAAAGAAGAAGTAGGGGAGAAATGGTTTGTGTTGACAACCCAAAAATGTGCTGAAGGGAGGTTAAATCTCCTCATATACACTCTCCTTTCCTGCAGATGCAGCATTCTCCCCAAGGAATTTTCTGCACAGTACTTACTTCAGTAACTTGGGCTGAAGGAGGCGCTGCAAGCGGTCGCTTACTATTGATTGGTGCAATAACGTCTTTTCTCTGCTTTTCCCTAAAGGCAACAACACAATCTCAGTTCAGTCATTATTTCCAAGGAAGAGGGAGATCCACTGCTTTCAACATCCATTTTAAAGTATCCTGCTCATTAGCTACACATTTTTGTGGCTAACCATAAGGGCAGAGGTGCTATCAGGAGCTAGATAAACAGACCGTCCTCCCCACCTGACAGTGAAACAATTCCTACAACATCCCATTTACTCTTAACCATTTTTTTTTTCCTGTGGATCTAAGCATGGAATATCAGAAGTGCTCATGTTCCACCACAGATGGAAGGCAGAAGGGAAAAAAGGCTAACAATATGAATATATCCAGTTGTTATAGTTCCTTTAGAGCACCCAGCAGCAGATACCGTTCCTTACATTTTGTTGCAATTAGTTGTTCAAAGGATTTTATGCCTTGAGCTGCCTTTTCCTTGGCATCTTCATTGGATGGAGGGCCCTAGCAAAGATTAAAAAGGGTATTAGAAGAGTCAGATACCCAGAGAAATGGCTGTTATTCTTTAGACGTATAACATGAGCTACAAAAAAAGACTAGAAACTAACTTGTGCAAAACTATCAAACTGGTAGGTTACCTTCATGAATACGATTCACATATATTCCAGAAGACATTATCAAATAAGCAGAAACAMATACACAGAGGAACTTCAGGCATGTTTGCAGCCTGCTCACGTTAGCTGAGAGTTGACTGAGGAGGCACTTTGAACGTGAGTCCATATGGTTGTGCCAGCTCAGTCCACACTATCACCACAGGTAAGAATGAACACCACAGTTACCAGTTATTCCTTGAAAATTCTATTAATGTGTGTAGCGATAACTGATATCTTAGCTACAACTAAGAATTATGATGGCCCTTTTGCCAGAGATCCTTAAAAATACAAACACAGAAAAGCAGTCTGTTCCAGAGACAGACAGGTTTCAATGAGAAATGAAGCAACAATGTAGAATTGGTCATGGAAATAATCATTAAAAACAACACTCAGCTGCTTTATGGTTGGAATGTCGCTCCTCAGAGTTTGCTTGAGATTTTACAGTGAGACAGTGAGTGGCTTAAACAAATATTTCAAAATGGTACGTTTGCATTCTCTCCATGTCACACAAAAATTATCCCGACTACTTCAACTCTTGTTGATCATATCATCCTGACAAACGCAACTGCAGCAAGATTTTTGCAGTCAGAAGACAGTGAACTGACATGATGTAAYGGATTTTCAGTTCAGTAACATTCACTCAGCAGAGAACTCAAGGCAAAACCTAAGTCTATTGCTATACTGTATATATATACACACATACATATATAAAAAAACACAATATGGAACACAGCTACATTTACTTACAATTCCTGTTGTTTTATCCTTAAAGTATGGCTTCATAAAGTGACCTAGAAATATATTCGATGGCAAGCTTCTACCATCTCCTGCTTTTGCTGGCTTTGGACCACCAAGTTCCCACGTGATTTCCTTCTACAATACAAAAATTAGGGAAGGGTACGAGAGCATCTCTTTGGGCATGGGCTTTCAAACTTAACAAGTTTATATAAGGCAATTGAGAATTAAAAAAAAAAAATCGCTATAACAAGCTAAATGCAATATATAAAATACTCTTGTTGCAGCGTTTTTGGTAACAAAACAAGGATGTTGGAGGAGGAGCACAAGCCATTTGAAGGGCCAGTCAGGTGCCCTGGGTTTGACCTGCCTGGAAGAAGTTAACTCAAGTCTTCCAGCTCCCTGCCCAGCAAACTGGTCACTGCAGCAGGACACACAGAGAGCCACCTCCTGCAGCCGATTCCAATGGGACCCRGGATGTACTCAGCAGGTTCTGGGAGGTTTTAGTGGACTTGAAGGGCAGAGGAAGATGCTAAAGGCAATCCAGAAGAGCACAAGGAACAGCATTTTAGTCCTGTTTCACTTACCTGCTGTTCTCTGTTTTGGGCAATCAAAAGTTCAACTTCCTCAATCTTCTCCTGGATAACCTCCTGGTACACGTGGTTCATCTGCAGACAAGTTTCTGGATCTTCTGGGAGACTGTTTTCGATATCATCATCACTACTGTCCTCTTCCCTCTCCCCTTCCTTGAGGCGAGTAAGATGTTATAGAATGCCATTAAAAAAAGAAATGTGTGTTTTAAAAGCAACACAGCATGATAATTATTTAACCCAAAGTTTCAATTATGTTAGAAAAACAGTTTTCAGAAGAATTGGACCTGAGCAGTCAGCCTTCTCTAGCTCCTGTCTTCCTGCTTATTTCTGCCTTGTCYAACTCCCTTCTTTCTACTTATTTTAGTCTCATACTTGAGCCACAGAGCCTGAATCCAAACCTTGCCAAGAGCTCTGTGCCATCAACTGCAGAACTGCAAATAAACTGCAAAAACAGTAGGACTGGGGCCCTCCCACCTGCCAAGGCAGCACCATCCTCTCAAGATTTCCACCTCATTTGTACTTCTAACTGAAGCGGTTTTCTCCTTGTACATTTTATTATCACGTGCTTCACTATTACCCAGTTACCCAGATTTCCCCCCAAACAGCATGAAAATTCCCATCCCTTTGCTGCCTGCACCCTCCAATGGGCAGACAGAGSTCATGGTTAAAAGGTTACCGTTTCAGCCTGGGAATCTGAGTCATCATCTTCAACATCATCATCGTCATCTGTTAGACAACGAAAACACATATGCTGGTTGCAGTGAAAAAGAGACAGCTTTAAAAATACAGGCTTTTCAATGAACACATGCAGAATAAAACACCATAGGGTCTCTCAGAGAGGGCCATTAGGGCTTTCAGGTACTACCAACGTGTCAGACAGAGCTGAGACTCGGTTATAATCCACACGGCCGCTTTTTTGCTCTAGGGCTGTCAGCAGAGCAGCTCCTGGTGACCACAGCCCCTTGCTGCTCTTAGAGCTCAAGGGCAGCGCAGGGATTCCAGGGTGCTGAGCACAATAAGTGCTCCAAACCGGTAAAACCCAACTGGAAGGCGGCAGCCCTCGCACACCCTGCAGCGACGCCGGGTTTCTGCAGCGACTGGGGAGCCCTGGGGCTGGCAGGACGGGAACGCGCCGGGGTGCGGAGGTTGTGACAGCCACAGGTACGAGCGCTAGGGCCGTTAACCAGCAGTTAACGGTCCCCAGCTGGGACGGTTTCCGCTAYGGAAACGGGATTTTAGGAGCCGCGAGGCTCACACCGAGGCGCTGCCTACACGGACGGGTCAAATCACGTCGCAGCGGTCACGGAGAGCCCGGCGGGGACCGCGCGGCCCCCGCGGCCACCCCCGTTTATTGGCAGCTCCCGCGCCGTCTGGCAGAGCTCCCGGCGCCGCCGCGAGCCCGGGGAGCGCGGGGGCCCTACCCGTGCCGGAGCTGAGGCCGCACGCGGCCCCCGCCGCTCCGCCGGGCTCCAGGCTGCGCTCCAGCTCCTCGATCTCCCTGCGGATCCTCTCGCGCTCCGCGTGCAGGTCGCGGGCGGCGCCATCGCGCGGCCGCGGGGCCCCGGCCGGGCCCGGCCTGCCCGACATGGCGGCGCCGCCGCCTCACGGCCACCGCCGAGCCCCGCCCCGCGCCCAATCACCGCCGGCAGCCGCGCTCACGTGAGGGGCCGCCACGCACGTGACGCGACGTGGCCAATGGGGCGGCGGGAGGGCGGGGCGTGTTTCCCGCCGGCGCGCCGCCGCACGTGGCGCCGGTCCCGAGGCGCGCCAAAACAAACGCGGGGCTGGCGGGACGCCCCCGCGAAGGGAAGAGTGTCCTGGGTCCCAGCCTGGCCAAAGAACGGCCACAGTCCTTGGTCTCGAAGGCCTCGGCGGTCCCGTCGAGGCAGAAATGCCAGCTCTGCAGTGGGATGCGACACAGTGTCATCCATCGGCAAAAACAGTCCCTACGTTGGGCCTTCAGAGCTCTGCATCCAAGTCCGTTTTTGTGTCTTTACTGTCCATCATCTGGAATTTCTGAAATTTTGTCTATCGATTTAAGGAGCTCGGCAACAAGCTGCAATGATTCTGCTCCAGAGACCAACTGCCTACARCAGGAGAAACACCGTATTAGTTTCACCTTTAGGAAAAAGGCCAAAGCACTTTGCACAAAGCACAAGATGCCCAGGCACTGGGCGGATACGCTGCTATCCATGCACTGTTTATCCATCACTTTCAACTTGACTTGAAAGTCAAGTGCCAACTTGAAAAGTCAAAGCAGTGCCAACTGGACTGAAGGGAGAAAAAACACACAAAAAAAGTTTTTAAATTAAGTAAAAAACAAGCAAACAAACACACCTAAGACAAGTATTTCTAAAAAACACAGTTGTCTAAACTATAAGACTAATAATACACAGATAAGGAAYAGAMYRCAAGACCCCACAYTTCAATCCTGCAAATAAAATCACTSGGGAAGTTCAAAGCTGCCCTTTGCATTAGTATTTTGATGAGCATCTGGGACAGAGTTGGATGAGRCTTTTTAAAATAACTTACTTTATTGAAGACTGGGAATTTGTTATAACCGTGAGGAGGTTCCGTAGGGCAATATCTGCGTTTTGTTTCATTATGGCCAGACTAGCAGAATGGCCTGACCTGAGAGCTTCGTTTTCTGTTTTGTATTTTTTCAGCTGAGCCTTGACAAGGGAAAAAGCAACAACAACAGGAAAAAAAACACATTACATGAAAATAACAACAACAAAAAGCCCCTTCCTTTACACACTTTAAACAGGACACAGCAACTAAYGGGCAGAAACCTAACAAAATTTCTCCCCAGACTTTTTTGGGGCTACATTTAAAGATCAATGTTTTCAGTCAAGTACATTCAGTAAGGCCTTAGGAATAGTGTTTCACACCTGTAGTAAGGCATTTTCCTGCTTCAGTTTCGTAGCACTGTTCTCCGCTTTAACGGCTCGTTTCTGAAATGGAAAAAAAATATATATTTATAATCACAGCACTGATTGAGGTTTGAGGCAATTCAAGCAAGACAGGAATGGACGATTCCAACACACTGCTTGAAGCAACATGATTTGTGTTTAGCAAACACCTACGGTCATCAGTTGGAGATTCTGTTCCACGTGCTGCACCATTGCTTCTAGATCTTGAGCTTCTTTTTCTTCTTTAATTTTATTTTCCTCAAGCTTTCTTTCAAGCTTTCTCATCCTTAAAAAAAGACAAAATGCAATCAGCACTTGTAACATCAAATTCCCCTTTGTCCACGTTATACGAAAATGAACTTTTCCCATAGAAGTAAACATCTAGGCTGTGGCTTGGGGGGATTTCTTTGCTCCATGTTCACTTATGTTAATGGAAATTATAGAGCTGAACCCAGAAGGGCTGTACAGAGAACGTATATATTCACAATCAGCCTAGGGAAGGTTGTGTTGTSAATGAGCCACCCCTCACCACGAACGTAGCAGCTGCCTTGTTACCAGCACGATGCAATGCAGAGAGCTTGGGTGGGAACTTAAGAAAGTCCAACTTCAGATCAGTGTCTGGACTRTTTAACTTTGGGAAAACCTCCTGGTATCAAGCTGCTCAGCAACAACAACAACAAGTAGTTTTTGTTTCAAAAGAGAACAATAAAGATTCATTACTTTGCTAATYTGAAGCTTTATGAAACGCTTCCTCTCAAGCCGCATCCACATTCACACTACCCATATAAAATGATGCCACTAAATGTGCTGAGCAAACGCCAGCTGCTACTTATTCCCAAAGTGTTTTTCTACAAAAAAAAGCAGCTTTATTAGAATCAAGCTTCTAAACAGATTTCAATAACGTTTTTCCTTTTTTTAAAGACGTCAGCTCCCTCCACCATCAGCTCCCTCGAGAGCGAGCACCTCTTCTAAGAGAGCTTGTTTACGTGGTTAGTTTCCCCCATGCTGCGGCTTACGCACTYGTCCGCCTGCATTTCGGAGAGAACCTGGAGCTTATTGATCTCGCTTCTCAAACTGGCATTCTCTTCTCGCAGCTAGGAAATAAAACGATCGTCATTGTGAGTGAGTGACGGTTTCCCAGCACTTCCACGCCCTGCAACCCCGGGAAGCACCGGAGCATTCCACCTCCTCCCCCGAAATGCTGGGGAAACCTTGAATTAGGACACCCCGGCCTTCCCGTGCGCCCAACCGGGATTACGCCACGCGGGCGGCCGGGCCGCACCTCCTCGTAGCTGGGCTGCGCGGCCAGGTGGGCCCGCTCCACGGCCGAGGGCCGGTAGCTCGCGCTCCACTCTTCGTTCTCGTCGTCGTGCGGCGGCGCCGGGACGCGGGGGCCGGGGCAGGGCCCGGGCGGCACCCGGAGGCTGCGCACGAACTCGCGGAACGAGAACGGGTTGGGCTCGGCCGAGCCCCCCGGACCCGGACCCGGACCCGGACCCGCCGCCATGGCCGCCGCGGTCGCTCCGCGCGGGGCGTGGCCTCCCCTCAGCACAAGCCCCGCCTCCCCTGAGGGCGGAGCCCCGCTCATCCAATCGGATGCTTCCTCCATCGCCCCGCCTCCTTGCCCACCGCCCGCCCATTGCGAGGTGCTGCGGGGAAAGCCCCGCCCACGCCGTCTCCCGCTCCTTCCCCTCCGAGGCGGAAGTGAAGCGCGCCGGCAAGATGGCGGCCGCCATGGCGTGGCTGCGGGGCCGCGCGTGGGGCCCGGCGCGGCGGTGAGGGCGGGGGGGAGGCGGGAGCGGGGCCGGGGGGGCTCCGCGCTGCCCGCTCCGGGCTCACGGGGCCGCCGCTGCCCGCAGGTGCTGCCGGAGCTGCTACGGCGGCGGGGTGCCGCTCACGCGGCCGCTGCCCGGCGCCCCGCAGCCCGTGTTCGCGGCGCCCGGCGGGCGCGAGCGCTTCGAGACGCGCGTCACGGCGCTGGAGAACGGGCTGCGCGTCGCCTCGCAGAACAAGTTCGGGCAGTTCTGCACGCTGGGCCGTGAGTAGCGGCGGCGCCGGGCCGGTCCCGCCGCCGCGGCCGCGCCGCTCACGGCCCCGCTCCCTCCTAGTGCTCGTCAGCTCCGGGTCCCGCCACGAGGCCAGGCATCTCAGCGGCATCGCGCACTTCTTGGAGAAGCTGGCCTTTTCCGTGAGTGCGGGGGCGCGGAACCCGCGGGGAAGAGCCGCCGGGCACCGAGAAACGCCCAGAAAAGCTACACACAAAAGATCCGTATTCCCCAAACAAGTAAACGCCCCCAAAACGCACGCAAAAATGCCATGAAGTGGGTGTCAGCACAAACGGCAGCACCCAGGAGCGGCAAATAAAAGGCCGGCGCTGCTCTCGCGGCAGCCACGTGGGTTTGAACCGTTTCCCATCATGGAGACGTTCTTACCATGGCTAAAACTGTATTCACGAAATTAAGCATGGTTTCACCTCAAAATTTGCTGCATGTTCAGCAAACTGTTGGACTGTAAAGAAAAGCCCCAGGCCCGCGCGCGTGCCGAGTTCCCACTTGACTGATTCGTGACTCTCTTGTGTTTAGTCCTCAGCGCAGTTTGCCAGCAAAGATGAAATCCTCCTCGCCTTGGAGAAACACGGGGGCATTTGTGACTGCCAGGCGTCGAGGTAGGCTGGCCTTTTTCTGCACTCTGCTACCTGCAGGGCTGAAGAATTGGCAGGATTCGGAGATTAGAGAGTCTCTGCTGTCCTGGTGTGGGAGAGCAGGAAAATACCTGCTGTTTGTGGCAATTGCTGAGAGGCCTCGGGAGCGGGTGACGAGCATCAGAGCTGTCTCGTGTTCAGGACACCTCGTGGCTCGCCATCCCTGGGCTTTATCTGTGGTGTCCTGCAGCCCGCTGAGCGCTCGGGTCTGTGGCTGCTGCCCGGAAGGCCAACGCGTGTGCTTGTGTTGCAGGGACACCATCATGTACGCCGTGTCTGCCGACGCCAAGGGCCTGGACACCGTGGTCAGTCTGCTGGCCGATGTGGTGCTGCAGCCCAGGTTTTCAGGTCTGGGAACGTAGGTCCTCGTCTCGGAGCGTTCCCGAGCCACAGCTTGCTCAGTGCACTGCAGAATTCTTCCTTAGATAAAGAGTTCTCATTTAGCAATTAATGTAATTGTGAAATTTGCGTGGGGGTCGTTATATCCTGCTTCCTCTTGTTATAGATGAGGAAATGGAGATGACTCGAATGGCGATTCGCTTTGAGCTCGAAGACTTGAATATGAGACCTGATCCAGAGCCTCTGCTCACAGAGATGATCCATGCGGTAACACCCTGACAGGGCTCTCTTGCACACACCACCCGCTGTGGTATCTGCTGCGTTGGCTTCCTCATCTGCAGGGTTTGTTTTAGACTGCTCTGCAAACAGATTTCCCTGCTATTCAGATAGATTTCAGTGGGAGAAAGGAGAGTTTTGTTGTCCTTTCGTTTTGAAATCCTAGATTCTGTGCACGTGAAAGGTTTCTAACCTAAACTAACTACAACTTGTCTTCATTTACATGGGTGACAATGTGTTGTTGACTTGTGCTGACATAAGTGAATTGATGCTCAGCCTGTTCTCTCTTACATGCCTCAGTGAGGTAGGCATAAATCTGGCATGTAAAGAAAGGCTTAGACTGAGGGGGCAAGGTAATGTTTGTTCCTTTTAAAGCATCCGTTTCCTCTTAGGCAGCCTACAGAGAAAATACAGTTGGACTGAACAGGTTCTGCCCAGTAGAGAACACTGACAAGATCACTCGGGACGTTCTCCATTCCTACCTGCGCAACTACTACACGCCAGACAGGATGGTGCTGGCCGGGGTGGGCATCGAGCACGAGCAGCTGGTGGAATGTGCCAGGAAATACCTGCTTGGAGTCGAGCCCGTGTGGGGCAGCGCCAAGACACAGGACGTTGACAGATCTGTGGCTCAGTACACAGGAGGTATCGTGAAGGTAAAAGACCTGCAGCCAAAACTGACCGTAGCAGCGAACATTTGGGCAACAAGTGAATAATCCGGAGCATATCAAGCTGCACATGTGTGCAAATCAGTCCTAATAAGTTGTCTTCTCTTCCTACAGGTTGAAAAAGATATGTCCGATGTGAGCCTGGGCCCTACACCAATCCCCGAGCTTACCCACATCATGATTGGGCTGGAAAGCTGCTCGTTTTTAGTAAGTATCAAGCCCACACTGACTGTTTCGTGTTCCTTGTGCCTGAAGGATTCCACGTCCTATCTCATTGGCACTGTTTTGCTGCTAATGATGCAAGGCAGCTTTTTCATAGAACAATTTTTTTTTTGCAAAGCTGGGAAATTTGTTAAAACCAACTACAAATGCCAGCATTTGCTGTCGTTCTTTCACCGGCCAGGTGCATCTTTGATAAAGACACTGATTTTTACACTGCTCCTATGTATTTTTTTCCCTCTTTTTTTCTTCCTCACTGATCCCTGCCCCTAGAGAGCCCTACTGAGTCTCTGCTCTTAGCTGACTGACTTTCTCATTGCTATTCAGGAGGAAGATTTCATCCCCTTTGCAGTATTGAACATGATGATGGGAGGCGGCGGCTCTTTTTCAGCTGGAGGGCCTGGCAAGGGCATGTTCACCCGCCTGTACCTCAATGTGCTCAACAGGTTTGTTGGCTTTCCTGTTTAAGGGATAGCAAAGAGTGAGCCTTCTCATAGCCCGCTCACATGAAAGACTTGGCCTTTTGAAAGCCCCAAATACCTGGGTTTCATATCRACTTATTCTACTTGAAACACATGGCACCAATATGTCAGTGAGCATTTTGAGAGAGTGAAAATAACAGGGCAGAAGTAACCAAGAATCTTACCTTCCTCCATCCGTCTAAACCATCCTCTTAACTAGGGAATATAATCAGAATTGGCAATAGATGGCAGTAATTCTGCTCTGTACTGTTGTCTACGTGGTTTCAAGGGAGCACGTACAGTAGATGAGTCACAGGGAAATACTGGAGGCAGGCACTGATAATCCCCCTAAGCACTGCTGAGAATCCTCCTCCCTAGCCTCAGAATAGGCTATGGGGACTCACTGYTTTCTTCTTCTGTGACACTGAATCGTTTGTGTCCTCACAGGCACCACTGGATGTATAATGCAACCTCTTACCACCACAGCTACGAAGACACGGGTCTGCTGTGTATTCACGCCAGTGCAGATCCCAAACAGGTACGGAGCCCTCCCGCCTCCAAAGGCAGATGTCCTTRAAAAGTAATTGCATTGCTTATTGGCAGATCGTAACAGGAAAAGAATTTTGATACTCTGAGATAAATTAGTGGCATRTGTGTCTATATAGAAAAGCCAGGAGGAGCCGAGGGATTCAGRTCCTTTTGTCAAATAGTCAGTGTATGCATATGGGGTCCATTATGCATAGTAGAATTTTATCGTTTAATTCAGTGGAGCCTTTTTTATAACTGCAGAACTATGGGAATCCAACAGAATATTCCCCAGTTCATTCAGATCTTCTAAGCTAKATCTCCAGAGGGAAGAAGTTTCTGCTCCTACTGGCTGCTGAACACTATACTGCATTATGAAAACAATTAAGCATTGTTCTAATTTTCTTTMTATTTTCCGTTTCTTCTAGGTTCGAGAGATGGTGGAAATCATTACAAGAGAATTCATTCTAATGGCAGGAGCCCTGGGAGAGGTTAGTTACATAGCTTGAATCTATGCAGATAGTCTTTGAGCTGAAATACTATATTTTAGCAAATCTCAATAACGAGTTTTTGTACAAGAGTGTTTCACGTGTCTGCAAAAGAATATAGTCATTTTAGCAACACACCCATAGAGGAGAGTGTTTACAAAATTTTTAAATGTCCTGTATCCTTTCATAGCAAATCTTTATTTTAAAAGACCTATTGCTCAATCGTAAAGTCTGATGTGTGCTAACAAAAGTTTATCAGTTGTCCCAGTACTATTTTTTTTTCCTTTTATGATGCAGTACCTGTAGATCCATCTCCTTCACGGAGCAGAATGTGGCACTAAAACCAACCTGTCCGTTTTTTTCCAGGGATAGATGGTATCTTGTATTAGAGAGCAGTGATCACGCTTGCTTCAACACTTACTGGATTTGCGTTTTCGCAGGTAGAACTGGAGCGAGCAAAGACGCAGCTGAAATCCATGCTCATGATGAACCTGGAGTCTCGGCCCGTTATCTTCGAGGACGTGGGAAGGCAAGTGCTGGCAACGAACACAAGGAAACTACCTCACGAGCTCTGCGCGCTCATCGGTGAGTAAACTCGGCCTGCCCTGGGCTGGGCTGGGGTTACGTTCTGGGAGTGCAGCTCAGAGATGACTCTTGCAGCGCAGATGAGTTGCCTTAGAGAGCAGCATGGCTCAAACTTACCTTGCCAGCTGCTTGCAGGCTCGTGCAGCACTCGTTTGCCAGAAGGAAGGGAAAATGGGCATGGTAGAGAAGGGCCATAGCTAGTGGTTGGTCTTCTAAAGCCAAAAGAAAAGCCAGACCTTCTTCTGGCAGGTCTCTGGCTCAGCACCGCAGCAAGGCTGCTGCTTGCTGTTTGAAACATGGTTGTAAGTTTGGGCTCTTGTCCGCAGGTGCCGTCAAACCCGCTGACATCAAGAGAGTGGTCACCAAGATGCTTCGTAACAAACCAGCTGTGGCGGCGCTGGGCGACCTGACGGATCTGCCCAGTTACGAGCACATCCAGGCCGCGCTTTCCAGCAAGGACGGGCGGCTCCCCCGGCTCTATCGGCTCTTCCGATAAACCCACACGGGCCACAGCCGTCTGCCACGAACTTGCTTCTGGTTTTGTTTTGTTTTGTTTTGTTTTTTAAAAAAAACCCACGTTGGATTGTAACGTTGCGGCAACCCCCCGTACCTTTCCAGGCATGCTGTGCAGACACGGGATTATGCTACAGCTGAACAAGCTGCTGAAAAAAAAAGGAATATTGGACTGTGAGGAGCTCAGTGTTGTGGGTTTGTAAGGCATCCTGGCTCTGGATGAGTGTTTTTCACCTTCTGAGTAGATCTTGGGCAGAAGAGGCTGGATGCAGCCTTCTCTGGGCACTGGGGAGAACGCAGCAAGCCAGAATGTCCCTCAGGAGGTGAAAGGAACCTATCTGAGAAGGAGCAAGTGTTACCACAAAGGCATAGTGCAAGACCAGCCCTTTGGGCGGCACAGGCAGGGCTGCCCCTTTGGAGGCACCCTTGGGTGCAGCCGGYGCTTCCCTCCCCTGCGCCCTTGCAGGGTTTGCCTGGGTGGCTGTTGGCTGCTGAGCTCGTTAGTTAACGAGGTGACTCGGGTAGTCAGCTGGGCTCCAGTGAGCTGCACCGCCAGCCTGCAGCCTTGGGGCTTAGACTGAAAATGCTGTTGAAAGGTTTGTCTTACACATGCAAATCCAGCTACTTGTAGCTGTTACCAAGGTGGACAATTACTTGTTCAGAGTTAAYTTGGAAAATATTAGTTATTATCCCTGCATATCTGGACAAGAAGGTCTCTGCATTCCAGTTTTTCATTACAAAAATCATGGATCATTYTGTCAGTGTGACTTAGCTTCTGTTATCCTCTCTGAAATCGTATATCTGGAAAGGGCTTGGCAATTTTGCTAGAACGAACTCAAAGGAAAAAAGACCTAGAGTGTAAATAGTTCTTGGGAATCGCTATATGGAGATAACTCGCATAACTCCGTGTGGACATGTATTCTAAATGGAAACAATCCTGTTCTTTAGATTATCTCACTTGCAAGTGGATTATGCTAAAGCGGGAATTGCTTTTACTCCAGAATTGTTACCCCAACAGGAAGGTATTAAAAGAGTTGCTGCTGCACCATAAGTTTATACTCTACCATCTTCAAATTGTCATTCAGATGATTTAAGGCCTTTTAAGCAAAAGCCAGAGCTGCCACTCTCCCAGCAAAGATGGRGCTAAGCTGGGAGTCAACAAGGTGAGGCGGGAAAAAAACCATAATGAAGCCACATTACAGAGATATGAAGCTAGGTGAAACCCATTTGACCTCGTGGAGAACCTGTGGCCCATACGAGAGGAGGCTTCCTCCCCTCTAGGCTTAACAAGGCAGCATTTCATGGGCTTGGTGCTTGTTGTAAGGAGCAATGGGGCTGGAGCAGAATAGCCGAGGCAGCTGCTGTCTGCTCTACCCTGTACCTCCCCTCATGCAAGCGGGAGTAAAGGAGGGCGCCCACACTGGGGAAGTCTCTTCACACCTCTATCCCAGGCAGTGGTTGTGTATGTTTGTAAAGAAAATAAAGAGAATTCCAAATAAAGAGACTTCCAAATGACCGCAGCGAGCGCTAACTAGCAAGAAGTTCTGCTGTTCATCAGCCTCGGTGGGTTCCTTAAACTGGCAGGTGAGATGCACTTTAGTCCCCAAGAAAGCTGTTCCCATCAGGTGAAGGGAAACCACCACCGTGGTCATGCAGGGCATCAACACGCAGCACGTGGGCCAAGCACTCGAGTCCTCACACCCCTGCAGCAGGAGAGGGCTCTCATGGAAGGTACAGTATTAATTTACTTTTATTCCTTTAAAAAGAAAGGAAATACAGATACCTGATGGTTACAACAGGCCAATGCTGTAAATATTTGTACCGCAGAACAGAAGCTCTGTCATGGACAGGTTGCATAGTTAGCAGCACTTCCTTCAAATGCTTCATGTAGGAGATGACTAATCCATCCACTTTGTGGCCACAAAGACTTTTTTCCACCATTAACTGTAGTTATACCAGCTCCATGGTGGTGCCTGTAATATCTTTACATTTTGATGACATTATTTGAAAAACAGTACTTAATTCACAGTTTACTGAATTTGGAAGATAAACCCAAATGGGGCTTAGCTCATAGAAACAGAGGGAATGGAATTAAGCTGATCTGGATTGCTGCAGTTTCTTTGGATACTTCCTTAGTAGTCAATATCCTAACGACTTTGGTGGAGCATCACTTAATAGCTGTATTTAGCACACTGTTCTCCACAACAGTGTTCTGCTGCTGAAGGCCAAGCAGAATTTTCTCACCTTTAGGGAGGACAAATATTGGAGGAAGGGATTGTTTCCAAAAGTCTCAAAAATGAAAGAATTTACTAGTTTGAGAAATTCATATTTACCCCCTTAGCACAGGAGGCCTATAAGCTAATGAATGGAAGGCAGTGCTTGCACCCTTGGACCATACAGGAGCGCATTCGCAGAGGTCTTGCTCAAGAGGGCCCAAAAGCCCAACCCGGGAACACTGTTCTCAGACAAAGCTGCTCAACTTCCCTAACTGGTCCCCGTTGAACATTTTACAGAATTCCATCCATTTGGCTGCAGAGAAGGAAGAGAACACAAAGCAGACCAAATGGGACAAACCCACGTTTTCACCTTGCTGCAGGATTTTACGTCATCTGCCGCCAGCACTGTCAATTCCAGGGGCTGCACACCCTGTGCACAGTCCTCTTACCACAATGGGACTGCGTGGAGCTGCTTCCAGAGAAAGGAGGGTTAAAAACAAACCAACCGAGTCCGTTTGTATGCTTGTCCTAAATAACTGCCTCCCTTTTCTTCAGCAAAAGCGCTTGAGCTGCGTGGATTAGCTCATGCAGGTGAATCCAGGGTGAGGTTTAGGACATTCTTCCCAAGCCACAGCAACTGCCAGAGGTGCTTAACCAGACAGCAACTCCCCGCAGACTCTGTCGTGGCCTGAAATCCTCTTTAAGGCCCCTCTAACCCAAGCGTTGCAGAGGCCTCGGCTCAGGAAATGCTACACACGCTGCTGGATCTTTGGTCCTTTTGCTCTTGCCGTTTCTTCAGTTCCCTTGTAATCCGTCTCTTTATTCCGATTAAATAGAGCTCTCTGTCAAACTGCCCCGCAGCAAGGGGAATGCTGCAACAGAAACACAAGCACCAGGATCAGGGCACAAACTCATGCTCCCTACAGCCCAACCAGGCTGTAGGACAAAGGCCAGAAAAGTCATTCCCATCTTCTTGAAGCACCAGTTATTGCTCTGGCAGAACAGGTGAACTGAATTACCATTTTTCTAGATACCTGGGTCTCAAATTCCTTGAGCATGCTCCTCACAGAAAAAGATTTTCACTAAATTTTAGTGACTACCAGCACCACAGCTGGGATGTTAAGACACCTGGAAGATCTGAAGGTGCTGTACACACCATGGTAAAAGGCAATCATTTCTCAAAAGGGAAAACAGAATTAATTCTGAAAGGGGAAAGAGGAAGAGAAAAGGAAATTTGTCCCTGCTGACAGGAGAAGCAGTGAGAGCTGCATCTCAGATAAAACAGAGATTCATAATAAACTGCAATGGACTCAATTTTCTTCCTCATATGGATTAAAGGACATGGCAGCAGGGATTTCAGATCTGCACTGTGTGGTTTAAGTGCTCTTAATTGCTCTGACCACTGACAGTAAACTGTATAAAACACAAAACAGGCTGCAAAGAGTCATTGGGGACTAATTCCAACTCGGGGACTCTTGGGAGAGCACAAAGGCTGAGCAGGAGCCTCTCCTCAGGGCACTGCAGCCAGAACGGCGCGACTAGCACACTTACTTGTCTCTGCCAGGCCTCACTTTCACACGGAACAGGGCAAATACAGGCCGGTGGTCCGAAGTTTTGATCCCAGGACAGGATGAGTACTTGACAGCATGGATGTCATCTTTGTGCCGGCTCCGGTACACGACTCGATCCTGGGGGGCAGAGAGAGATGGGAAACTGATGGTAACTCCCTTTGCTCTCATTGGAGAGGTTACTGACTCACAAGTGACAAATGTGTTCACTGATCACACCCCCAAGTGGAATTAAGTGACTTTGATGGGAATAAATTCATGAAGAATCCTCACCAAAGACACTGAGGGGACACAGTCTCAATAATAGGTATGTTTCCATCTCAGAGCACAGTGGATAATACACTGTATCAGGCTGCAAGGGAGGGGAAAGTTGGACTAGCAATCTGTGCCAGAACTGCCCTCAGGCACCCACTCGATCCTTCCTCCCAAACTCGCTCCGTAAGCGTGTTGCCCTTGGGCTMTATTAATTCCCAGAACATTAATTCTCTATAATTGTATCTTAGGCAGCCCAACTGCAGCAGGGAGCACATCCAAGAGAGCTTTCCAACCCATGTGGAATCCCCTTTGGAGGCGCATGTGGCTGGCCAGCCTTTTGGAGAAGGCTGCTCCGAAAACAGCTCTTACCGTGTAAGAAGGAGTCCTTTGTTTGGAAGTGGTGTCGTAGCTGTCCTTTCCTATGTCAAACTTGTAGGAAGGACGGAAATGAATGTCAGCTTCTTGGAATCCTTTGAAAATAGACCCTGCAGAGGAGGGGGGAGAAAGCATGAGCAACAAATGCCTCCTTTCCCACAGACCTGGCACACTCTGTGCACTTATTTAACACTGCTTAGCTATTGCTGACTGGAAACTGCAGAGTGGTGCACAYAGGAAAAAAAGAGCAACAAATTGCTTGGGAGTTTACACAACACACACAGCAAAATGCAGAAGTCCCTCCTATTGACTGTCAACAGACTGGACAACTGCTGCCTTCTCTTTTATTTAAGTGACCTTAATAATAGAAAGCAATGGAGGTCTTTGGAAAAATGGCTGGGAATATTCACGTTCCTAGCAAAGTTTGTTCCTGGAGGCCAGGGAGAAAAACAGCTGTCCCTCACCCCTACTCATTTCACTAATAAGCTGGTCATACTCCAGTAGTTTGGACATGTCCTTTTCCAGGTTCTGCTTCAAGATGGAATCCACAGCCTCACGGTCCTTATTTAGTCGGAAGTTGAAATCACCAAACCAGAACACTTCATCAAACCGAGTGGTGACATCGCCTGCAAATTCAAGCCAGGAGTGTCAGTACAGAACACAATTGAAGGCAGGGAAAAAAAAGAAAGAAAAGAAAAACTTTTCTTCCCTGGTTCTTAGAAGAAAAATAAAATTTTGGTCTGAAAAACAGACCAAACTTTACTTGTGAGGCCTAAAAATAGTTTGAACAGAGAAACATAAAGTTATTCTGAAGATGAATAAACTCATCTTCCTAGAACAACAGCTTAGTTATATGTCTAGATGTTAACAACAGAGTATTAAGAAATAACACTAAAAACGTGGCCAAGAGTTTCAGATGGCATTCAGACTGTCTCTCTTGGATAAGCAGGCCCATTCTGTCTCCTCAGTGCAGGGCAAAAGGCAAAACAGAAATGCTGTTCACTTGCACTCACACACGACCAAGGTTTCGTGCTTACTAGAACTGGATCGATACGGATTTGTGTCCGGAACATTCTTGGGAAGTGCAAGTGCTTGAATGGTTTTACTGTAGTCCATCTTCCTCTCATTCACTTTACTGTCCCCAGCTGAAAGACAGAAACCCCAGTATGAAAGTGATGCAACATTGCCAGTTTTGATTATAACAGTAATATCCAAAGGATATTAGACATTTTTAACATTTAAAACATAATTCCCTGATCAGGGGAGCAGAAGGAACTCGAAGACAATGACAGCAAGTGAGCAGAAAGGGACACAAATGCATACAGTTCATTTTTATATTCCCTCTGCAGCTTTTTGCTCTTGTAAAGCTGTCCCATTCCTCCCTCCCTGAGGACACTTCTACCAAGCTTGTAAATGTCTCACATGTGAAGTGGGAGGTAATGAAGAGAAAGGAGGTCCCAAAAAACGTGAAGCAGATCCCCAGCGCTCCCTTGGTTTTGATCTGAGACACTATTCGAGTGGTCACTGTGGCATATTCCACCTCTGCAAGAAAAGACAGGAGCAGCTGTTACAGAGAGGCCTCTGGAGACAGGGAGCAGGGAAGTCGGGAGAAAGGGAGCGCCAGGGAAAKGGACAGACACCCGAGGGCAGCAGCCCTATCACTTCCCACTCTCCAGCTCACACCAGAMCACACACCTGAGCAAAACCAGATGAGGTCCCTCCGGATGAAGACYGACATGTAGAGCACTCCGTGCGCGGCGGAGCAGAGCATGACGTAGTGCGGGCCCAGCGTCTCCTGCAGGCGGATCTCCCACTCTCTTCTGCAGGAAAGACAACAGCTGGATCACAAGGAACAGGACCAGACACAATAACCAAGGAGGGAAACGAGCACTGTGAGAAGATGCTCTGATGAAGGAAGGCAAGGAAACATAAACAGGACCTCCACTGGCAAAGCAAAGCCATGTTAAAGGCCAACCAGCCCCATGGCTTATTAGGAATATTGAAAATATGTCCAAGAATATTTCCAGAATGGAAAGAAAAAAAAAAGCTACCAGTTAACAAGGAGAGAGGACTGTTCATTACATTGTTGTGGCTACCTGTCTGGACAGCCTTCTTGAACTCCAATGACATACATATCCTGGGCATAGTCAGGATCCGTTGGTAACAAGAAGTCATCCAGGTTCACTGGAAGTTCCTTTTAAGAAAGGGTAGAAGAAATTAGCAATATTATTTRTGCAATAATTTATTACAGGAGTAGAGGAAAAGTCCAGACAAAGCTATAGACTTCACAGCATATGACCGCAATTTAGGCTTAAAAAGAACAAAAAAAACAAAAAGGGTTTCTAAGTCATAACACTAGGAAGACACATAAATAGGCAATAAACGTATGCACCTTCTGACCCTGCATGTTCCAGGTAGCCACGAAGATTCCAACATTCCGATCAGGGAAATAGCGGCTGAGTTCCTCTGCTCCCAGTAAGGCACCACTGGCCAGGAGGCTGCCTTCCAAGTAGCTTCTGTAAAGAGGAGAGCCACAAAGGAGCATCTGGATGAAGAGCACAACCACTGGCACGCTGGTTTGTAACGCTCGAGTCTTCTGCCAGTCATGAACAGACTGCCTGCTCAAGAAAAGAACCTTTATTATCTAGGTGTTGCTTTGCTTCCCTCATGTTCGCTTGACCCTTGAGCATCTCGAACCTGCCCAGTTTACGTTTCAGCAGCACCATTCCCTATGTGCTGGCACTAAGCAAGGATTAAAACTCACATTCTTCCTTCATTTCACCTCAGCACACTAGTTTTCCATAAAAAATTTCTTGAGAGCTCGATCTTAAAGCATTTCACACCCTAAATGTGAAATGGATGGACGTCCACACGTCACTGCCTCCCCAGAGGACACCGCATAGGAAAGCAGGAGGTAYTGGCAAAAGGAGAGCAGGTTGAATAAGCACTTTTAATCTTGCTTAAGCTCCTCAAATAACGATTACAGCCTAATGCTGGGGAAGGCCAGGCCAGCCTCTGCTCTCTCCAAGCCCTTATCAGAAGAAGGAACAGGAAAAYTCATCACTTACAAACCAGCAACGACCTCTCTTTGGGTTGTTTGGTTGGGTTTTAGCCAGTTAGCAAGATCTTAATTTACCTCTCACTTATTTTTTCCGTATCACTGACTGTTTTTAGGTCAATGATCAGACTTACCCATCAATATCCTGCTGATTGTGTATCTGCAACACCCAACTTTTAAAAGCTAAGGTAACTGAGGACTTGCTGCACTCCTGCTCCACRGGGCTGTCAGTAACACTGGCAGGAGCTGCGTGCTGGGAGGTCTCTGCAAACAGAGTTTTGGCAGCTAATTGCAAGAGGATTCAATTAGCCAGCAAACACATGAGCATCTCCATGCCAGGCCCTGCCAATCAGTAATTGAAGCTCAACTAATTACAGAGGTAAATGAGCAGCCAGAGGAGGAGGTCAGGCCTGCAGCTGGGGAAAGTGGTGTGCTTGGAGCCGAGGGGAATCAGGGAATCAGCACCTTCCCTGAGAGCAGCGGATCTGCTGGGATGCACTGAGGCTCTTYACAGCACAAGACCTGGTCCCACCGGGAGCCAATCGAGGTGACCAGGAGCAGAGGACACTCGGTGCCCTGTGGGGCTGCCTGGAGCACCGGCTGCTCCACAGCTCCGGGCTGAGGTCTCTGCTTTCCTTCCTTCCCCTGCCGGTTAACACCTCCATTCCAGCCCAATGTACGTTTAAGGTTAAAAAAGAGACCTGTTCCCAGCCATAAGCACCCACAACTAAGGTTTACATTTCAAAACAGCTTACTGTAGGAMACTTACAAGAATCTGACAGCAACCTAGCTTGTATTTGTTACGAAAAGCAGCGCACAGCACAAAGGAGAACACAAAAYGGACTACGTGGTGTTAAACTTCTCATCCGTTTCAAAGTGTTTAAAACTGAAGTCTTTGGAGCAAGTGGGAAAAAAGCAGAGAACGATTTTGTCATTCATTGCCAGTGAGACCCGCCTCAGACCACGAGGGTTCTCCGGGCAGCGGGTGACCCAGCACCGCAGGGCCAGGAGACCCGCGGGACGTACCTGCTGCGAACGTCCTTGGCACGGATGGGCGCGAGGAGGCTGAACGCAGACTTCATGGAGTCGGCGGAGCGGCTGCCGCACACCATGCCGCCGCCGCCGCCGTGCAGCCGGCTGTCGCTCGAGCTGCCGCTCACCCTGCCCGGCCCGCGCTGCCAGCAACGCCGGTAATCCGCGCAGTCCGAGTCAATCCTATTAGCCGTCCTCAGCGCGGCCGAGGCCGCGTCCAGCTCCACGGGCGGCAGGGGCCGGCTGGGCGTTATTTGGCCCAGCCGGGGCTTGCTGCCCGAGAGCGCCCTGCCCCGCAGCAGCTCCCCGAAGCTGCTCGAGAGCTCGCACACCCGCTTGCCCAGCTCGGCGGCGCTGCCCCTGCTCCGGCCGCCGCCGCTCGCCTCGCGGGCGCCCGGCGAGGGGCTCTGCGCCCAGGGGGCCGCGCGGGCGCCCGCCGCCGCGTCCTGCAGGGAGCCGTTCGAGGAGCTCGTCTCGTTGGCGTCGCTCAGGCTCTCCTGGCTCGTCTTTAACCGCCTCCACCTCCTCCAGCTCTTCTCGTCCAGGGAGGCCGCGCGCTCCAGCCGCGGCTTCCGCGGAGGCCTCGGGGTCATGGATTTGATGCTCGCGGTGCCTTTGGCCTCTCCACCTGGGAGCGTCAAGGCTCCGCACGCGGAGGCGCCCGGGCTCGGGGGGTCCTCAGGGGGCAGCTCCCCGCTGTCGCCAGCGCCCTGCCGCGCCGCCTGCCCGCCCTTTTTGGCCTGCAGGTCCCGCACGGCTCTGCGCTCCGGGCTGTGCGCCGCGCGGGCCCCGGCGTGCCGGGAGAGCCCATTCATGGTCCCCGCGGGCCGCGCTACGGCCGCTGCTCCATCGGGAAGGTGCCGGCGCTGTGTCCGCGGGGCCGCGCAGCTCTAGCCCAGCCAGCAGGGCAGCCGCCCCGCAGGCGGCTCCGCG
>NW_020455865.1:2337563-2364003 GCF_003342845.1 Nothoprocta perdicaria
CCCGCGCGGCCGGAGGGCGCGCAGCAGGCGGCGCCGCCGCGCCCGGCGGCACGCGCCGAAACCCCGCATTTCGCCCCAAAACCGGCTCCCGTTCCGCCCCTGGGCACACCTACAGCGCGGGGCTAAAAGCCCGGCCGGGGGGAGGCCCCTGTAGCCCCCCGCGCTCGCTCCTGCAATAACCACAGCGGGCAGTAACGTGTGAAAGTGCTCCAGAGCGCAAAATAGTTTATTTAAAGAATTTACAGTGTCAAATCTTACACTTAGGAAAGACGTCGGCGCCCGGCTCCAGCGCGGGCCCCAGCTCGGGGGCCGCTGCTGCCGGAACCCACCAGGAACCTCGGGTCCAGGCAGGTCTTCGGTACAAAAGGATCCCCAGGCTGGGACGGAGCATGGACGAGGMCCCACAGGTTTCCAATCCCCCCTCCCTCCCATCTTTATTTTCCATTTCTCTTAATTACATATAAACCCTCTCCAGCACAGGTAAGGCGATCCCCACCTCAAACATGATGATGTTTAAGAAGAGACAAACGATTAGGGCCAACACTGGTTATTTCACATTCATGGTATTTCTACACGGGGGTAGAAATTCAAGTAAAATCAAAACCTTTGGGTGGCAAGTTCTAAATMAAATATGGTCTATGGTTTAATAAATATTTAAAGTTTATTCTCTCTTTTGTTGTGGATGGGAATATGAGTGTTGCATATCACTGTTTTCAAGATTTGCTCTATTACAACCTAAAGCTCTTAAAAGTCCAGTGGTAGAGATCTAAATCCACCTACTTTTAGCATGTTCAGAATTTAGCTGTTAGCTAGTTAAGACCTTGGGTATTTTAGTAGTGGGAATTCAAGAACAGAGTATTACGGACAGATTCTGGCACCCAAGAGGAAAAAAAATTAAATGACTTCCAAGCTGTTACCTCGCTAATCACGCAGTGCCAGCAGTTTGAGAAAGCAAGTAACCATATATTGCACTTAAACGGACACTCACTCGTCAACTAGTACAGCATCAGCTATTATACACAGCTTCTTTCAGACTATACAATTTGCTTTACAAGAAGTCTAAACCACGAACTACATACATACTAGGTAAAAGATCCAAATCAAATCAGTATTAGATTACAGTCACAGTTTTCATTCAATATAGGTCAATTTATTTGGATGAGCTGTGGCCCCCTCTTCCCCCCTCCCCCTTGCCAAAAAACAAACGAGCACATCTTGAATTTCATACCTTGACAAATCAAGTCTTGTTTTATAAGCATTAAGATTGTGCATGGTCCTCTTAAGGCCACAGAGTGTTATATTACAATGTGGACATGTATGTCCCCCAGTGGGAGGGGAGTATCCTTCAGAAATTAAGGAATCCCTGAAACCTATGTCTTTGAAACTCTCACTGGTTGGTTTAAAATAAACTTAAGGAATCAATTGCCTATGCAATTTACCAAGAGGTTTTGTAACAGACAGCAGCTATTTCCTCCCTTAGGTCTATTCTTTACCACAACAAAGCTTTTTCTAGCCAGTTCTTAAAAGGAAAAGGTACATTTATTTTGTTTGGTAATTACTTGTGTAGATGAGGTGCGAGTAGCAAGACTCATGAAAAAATAAAAATAAAAAGTCACCCATCCTTAAATTACTGCCCTGTTAATTGCAAGCTAGTACTGATGCATGGGCCATAAGATTGAAGAGTTCGTTGTATAATCAGAAAAAGAGTGTGAATCTGAATACAAAACCACTGTATTCTACTTCAACGTTGGGTATTTCCTCTGTCCAATTCTTCCCAGTCTTGAACTTCCAGTAACCGCAGGAGACTGAAAAAGAAGAATAGAAATTAAACCTACAGGGAGACTGCCTCTTGTGTCACGCTACTTTTTTAAACTCTGCACACTTTGTTGGATGAAAGATCAGATTAGCAGTTGCTAATTCTACTGCTTTATCTTGCAGAATTCCCAAATGCTATGAAGGTAGGGAAAGCAGGGAGACAAACCAGGTGACATAACTGGATTATTTTTCTAAAAATATGCAGGAATAGTAGGGAKGAGAGCAAAAACAAAGGCAGTGATAGCATAATCAAAATGCTAAGAGATGGTAAGAAAATAGTGAGAAGAAAAAGCAGAATTTGTACTGAAACTTAAGGCCAAACATGGTTACTTTAAGGGCAAATGTTGATTAAAAACAGCTAAAGCAATAGGGTTCTGTATAATATATTCTGTATAATTGATTCACCCAAGCAATATTTCACTTTGCTTAACACTCAGCACAACTAAGTCTATTGCCCTGTTTAAGTAACAACAACCAGGCTTTTACTCACTTGTGCAAACTGAGAGGGATTGTAGAACTGTACTGTTCCTGCTGGAGGTCCCCCTGAAGGTGGTACAGCAGAAGGCTGGAAAGTGGATTAAATCAGTGTTACAGAACTGCCCCTCAAACTCGGCTTGCTTAGGCACACAAAGAAAACGTTCACAGTAAAAATGCCAACAATACGTACAGAGCAGCATATTGTAACGACTGCAAAAAGTGCCGGTACACTTTGCATCCACATCTTTAATATTACTTGCTTAACGTAGGAATTGGCAAAACAATGTCACATGCAGAAACTGCAGGTAGCTCTGAAAATCCAAGGCATGCAAAACCAAAACAAGACACCAGTGCCATTTCACCAAATTAGTACCTTCCGCTTTTGTTAGTAGACCTTAGGACTTGCCCCAAAATAAACAGTCGGTGTCATTTTTTTGCTTTACTATAAACTATCAGAAAGAGCGTGCCACCCCTTTATGGTGACCCTAGGGTACTCACTCACAGCAGAGATGAAGCATTCCTTTAATTCCTACAGGGGTTTTGCAAATGAAATGAGCTACGTATCATTACTGATTTGAAACTGGCAGCAACAGTCGTTTCTTTTAGTTTTCTTTTGTGTTTGCTTGACTCTTGTTACTTGATTTTAAAATCAACTGACCTCTGGTATCCCAGAAAAAAGGATTGATCATAATTGCTAAGTGAATCACTTGAGTGAAACTTCAACATAATGAAAAGCATGCCTGGATTACGTGCATTCTCAAATACAAAAAAGGCTGGAAGACCCTGTTTGAGCGTTAAAAGGAACGCTGCATCATTACTCACTTTTAATGCTATTTCTGTGAAATGAGGAGATAGGAAAATGGCTAAAAGTAGCATTAATAAGTATTTGAGCAAATGCAAAATAAAGAAGGGAAAATAAAGAAGTTAACATAAATGAGAACGGCCAGCCACATGTACCTGATTAAAATGCTGGCTTACTTCACGTGATAATGAACTCATTGAACTAGAGCGCGAAAGCTACAAAACAGCAAGAACACACAAATACAAAAAAACACAAATAAAAGAAGTCGTCATGCATGTCACTGCTCCAAGCTTTCAGTCGTTTTATTTAATTTTAAAAGTCTCACTCTGCCAATGGTTAAACCAACTTCAAGTTAAAAAAAAAAAATTGTAGAGCCAGAAGTTAGTTTAAATCAAAAGGACTTCTTAAAGCACAAAATTATGTAGGTACAGAAAACATTTAGTAGAAACAAAGGTAATGTTACTCTGCCTGGCACACAGCAATCTAACCTCCTGTGTCTTGCATTTACTATTAGTCAAATTAAATGCATGCATGGAGGCAAGAAGAGACTCCCAAACTGCTACCTTAACATCTCACTCTGAAAAAAAAAACGTTTGTAAAAGTCTATTTGTATAGAACAAGATCAAAACACAATGAAMGACATGGAAATTGAACTTTTCATATAGACTTTGAGGTCTTTTCTGTACAATTTTGGATGCTGTCACTTGTTTCCACCTCAGCTAATCATCCTCCATGGAGTTACTAGCTGTTTCACAGTGCCCAGGTGAAGGTGACTACGATTAATGGTTAAAATACACTGCACAGGTCCTTAGCCAACTACTTTGAATCAAGCCTTACCTCGCCCGACTGGGAGCCATCAGGGTTGGAAACAGGAAGCCCGGATCCAGGTGGAAGCATTGCAGTGTTTAAATACTAAAGAAAAACAATGCACTTCTTTTGTTTTCATCTTTGTTACTGTATCTCAAAGGCCCATTATGATGCTAGTTCACATTTCTGCTATGATTCCTTATCTGACATACAGCAAATATGGAATTTACAGCACTGCCAAACTGGGAAATGCAACCTTTAGTGAGTTTCCCACTTCCATTTTCACTTGTGCTCTGCCTTCCCTATTTTTTCAATGAAGATTCAGAGATTTCTGCCATGCCCCCACCCCACTCCACCCACAAAAAGAACCCAGAGTTTTGAACTGYGCATACACATCACCCCAGCCCACCTCTGGATCAGCAGCTGCAGCAGGGTCTGTGCTGGGTTGATTTGCAGCTGATCCATGCTCTCCAGCTCCACTGCCTTCCAGAGGCTGAGGTTCCCCTGGGACTACAAAGGAAAAAGGATATAACCAAACACACTATATGTAGGTAATTGACTTAACAGAATGAGGGTCATCAGCAGAAATGATTTTCTGCAATATCAACCTATTCCCAGAGAGAGAGAGAATCTGAAGAGGATAATGTTAGTATCTCCAAATGCTTTGGTCTTGCTACAAAAGCAAGAGAAAACAGCATGGATAACCTTGCTTGTCCATATGCAGTATCACTACATGCAGTACAGCATGCAGTGATAGCAAAARCGGACTGACAAGCAAGTATGCAGGTAAGTCAGTCCCTTCTCTTTCTTTCCCAAATAACAATCCTGGAAGAGAAATAGGTGTCAGCAGTGAGTAGCAGATACTTGGCAAGTGAGGAACACTGCACAATTCAAATTTTGCCCTTTAGATGACCCAGCTGCTCTGTAACAAACGACTGAGTGCAGAGCTAAGCTTTATTAATTCGCTTCACTGCAGTTTCTAGACCAATTTCACTACTAATAACAAAAAAAAAACAACAACAAAAAGGAAATCATTGTTAA
Source organism: Nothoprocta perdicaria (assembly GCF_003342845.1). Lineage (NCBI taxonomy): Eukaryota > Metazoa > Chordata > Aves > Tinamiformes > Tinamidae > Nothoprocta > Nothoprocta perdicaria. Next base: position 2,342,506 of record NW_020455865.1, read on the forward strand.
CAAGAGTGCACTGAGTTAATGAGTGTTCATTAAAGGATACATAATGCACAGAGAAGCAAAGKAAGCCTGAAATATCCTCCCACAGATTTGGGAACCCATGACACACCTGAATTTGGKGCAAAGACATTTGCAGGAATTGGCATTGGCGCCAATGGAGCAAATAGGTCTGATGGAGCTGGAACAGCAGCACTYGACTTCGTTCCACTTGGGTTCAGGACATCAACATAACGAGCTCTGCTTCCCGCTAAAAGAAATATCCAGAAACAACAGAAATAAGACACTGTATTAGCTACCTCTGGCTATTCTGAACAGTCACCTAGTTATACCACCATTCAGAATCAGAAAATGCCCGGGGATAGTGTCACTTATGTCACAGAACAATTGASAGTGATTACAATGTAGAAGCTAGGCACCAAAGTCAACACTGGCGAAAGCTCCACGGCATCAGTTGCCAACCATTCGCAAAGACTTTCAGAAGAGACAACATATCTGTGTTTTGATTTTAAGAAAAAGTCCGAAATAAAAGCAGTATATTACCTGCTCTTCTGGAAAAGATGTTGACAGGAGCACTAGGGGGGCCACCAGGCCCAGGAGGAGCAGTCTGGGGAACTTTAGGAAATCCTGCTGGAGGGGGTGGTGGAGGTTTACTCTGCAGGGAGGGGAAAAAAAAAATTAAACCACATTTAATTGATAATGTTAAATCAAGTCTTCAGCTTGGTTCCCTACTTTTACCTATTCAGAGTATATAAAATTTGATATACAGACACATCCAGTAGCATCAACATACTCAAAATTCTTCAGTCTGACAATTCCTTATCTAACCTCAGAAATCTTCCAACTTACAACCTAGACTCACTACAAAAGGAGTGGCAACACCAGGGGTTCTTACTATTTGTTTACAATGGTCTAGAATAATTACCTTGAAGGATAAGGATGGACAAACGGTAGACTTTTTGCTTCAGAATGCACTGCTTTTTCAAAAACAGACTCCTCCCTTTTCCTCCTCTATTCTTCATGCAACAAACCAAATGACAGGCAATTGTCTACATGATGTCAGTTTTTATGAAGCTTAACTAAAACTTTCAGCAATTTAATTTTAAAATTCTATCATAGTTACTAGATCGAACTACACAAGTACCTGAGGACAGAAATGGTTCCAGAAAGATGAAACATACAAAATTCTGCTTATTAGTTTCTAGTGTTGCACATTTTAATCCAAATTCAGCAAAACGTACCTCTTAAGAGTCAATAACAAGTTAGAGAGAATTATCTGCTAGTACAGATTTCAGAGTTTTCCACTTAGGCAAATATAGAGACCTAAAATTACCTCTTCTTCTGGTTCATCCAAATTAACCCAGCGTTGTTTCTTTTCATCCCAAACAATCTGCAAAGAAATCACAGTTAAAGGTTAGATGTTTAACTTAGGCTTATTCATCTCAGAATAAGTATAATTCTGAATTTTTTTCACATAATAACATTTTCTTACTTGTTGTCAAAACAACAATCACCTGCCATCCAGAAAAACAATTTAAACAAATTAAAATGTATAGAGATAATTTATTTAGAGGCCTTACTGATTTGTTCTTGTCATCTGGAAGGTAAGCTTCATTCTTTCCTTTTCCCATCAGCCAGCGAAACCAGGTGGCACCAGTCTAAGAATAAATACATCCAGTTAATTCTCTCTCAAAGAAAAAGAATCATGTAATAGTTTATTTTCTTTTAAATTCTCTCTCTCTCTTTTTTTTTTTTTTTTTTAATCTAGTTTACCTTTCTAGGTGCTGACTCATTCTTTTTTTCCTTTTTAGTCTCTTTCCTTTCAGGAATAGACGGAGCAGGAGGAGAGGGCTGTTTTGCTGCAGAGTGGGATCTCTCTCGGCCCACGGAATGGACAGAGGACTCTGAAGTGGTCCGAGATCTTCGCCCATAGCCCTGTTATTACAAACATACAGAAGAGTACAAAGTCTTCACTGCAGGAGTGAACGGCCGATGTTTCATTTTGCTAAACAAATTCCTTTGAAAACTTAGGAGGAGACACAAAGGCACCAGCAGAAAGTGAAACACAGATAAAAACAGAGATTTGGGGACAGAAACAGTCTGCTTGCAGCATACCCTATGTTTTGAGGACTGAGATGCACACCTGCATCTTCACCCCAGAGCCCAGCTAGATGTAAAGCAGCACAGGCTTAATAAGGAAATAGCTAAGTATCTGACACCAAATCTTGCTCATAAAGACAATTTCAAGATGCGCCAATACACTTTGTGCTTGCAAAGACCAACCACGATGCTAAGATTTGAAGAAACGTATGAAATAAGGATACCATGCCAGCCATTCTGCCATAGAAATCCTCCTCTCTCTGATCTGGGAAAGCATTTCTTGATGGAGACTCTGGGGCAGTTCTCAGCATTCCTTAAAAAATAAAATTAGATGATGTTAATGAAAACACTTTAGTGATTTTTTTTTCCCCAATAGTYATGAGTCTTGTGCTACAAATAACTTGAACTTTTAAAGAACTGAAGTTGCTGAGATTTTTGTTATTGGATGGGTAATTAGGTTTGTTCTAAATACAGGTCAGAGTAAGCCAAGGGATGCAACCACTGGTATGGAGTAGTATATGTTTCTTCACGTCTCTTACACAGCTCTCCCAAGTTTAGTATGTCTGTCTTCACACGTGAGAAACAAAACTCATCAAGGCCTTTGAGGCTGATGTCCAGAGGCAGAACTCCCTGAGACTCCAGCCACAGACCTTGGAGACAGGACTGCCAGTCCCGGTTTATTCAGTGATTCGATAAAACAGGGAGTTACCTGCTGGGGCTAAGCCATAATCTGGTGATTGACATCTCTTAAGCTATGCTCAATATGCAAGATTAATACTTTCTTTTTTCTTTTTTCAATTTAACTACTTGATTTTTTTTTAAATACTAAGATATTTTGCATTATCCCCCAAATATTTCACTTCCCTTAAAAAGGAAGAAAAGGGATTTTTAATGCTGCCAAACCTGTTTCTTGGTTTGTATGCTCTTCTGAACGTGCTTCAGACTCTTGTGGTGGCCCTCCTGGAGGTACCGTTGACCCTACATACAGTGGTGATGGTTCAGCTCCATACTGATTGGGAAATCCCGCAGGTGCAAAGCCAGGTCCTGGACCAACAGGTGGAGGACCCACCGAATAGAACGGGACACTCTGAACAGCTTCCTGGTCAGCAGRAGGGATCATGGCAGCCGACCCATCAAGGATGGTCTGAGGTGCTACAGCACAAAAGAATTAGGAGTACTAATTAAGTGAAAGATCCAGAAAATAAACCCTTGCTATTGCAAGTAACACACAYGAGTGAAACCTCACTGTTTCCATGACCCTCTTAAGAGGTTTCTAACACGAGAAACACAAATGTTCGTTTTCTTCTTTGTCATGAGGAAGGATAGGAAACACTAACCTGAAGGCATCAGCTGCACACTTTGCATCTGTTGTGCCGTACTGGGCAATAGGGATGCTAACAATGCATTTTCAGTACCAGGACCCATGTCATGGCCGACTCCTGCTCCATCACACTGACTGGCATGGTCTAATTCAGAGCTTGGTGTGCTGGACGCGTACTGTTGTGGGGTAGATCTGTCTGCGTTATAAGCTATTGCACCCTCCTGCACAAGAAAGCAAGATCTTGTTAACTCTTCCAGATGTTAATGTCATAAACCAGGGGAACATTTAGCAAGGGAAATCTCAGAGTGAAAATAGCGCAGGTCATTTGTTAGTATTTAGTCAAAAAAAGGAAAGAGTTACAAGCCTTTTGTCAAGTTCAACCAAAATACTTAAAGAAAAGGGTTTTACCAAAGTTAGTTAAATAGATCAAGCTTTCAAGTTTGTAATGGATCTTTGTAAAGAAAGAATATACCTTCCCTTCGACTTTTTGTTTGTTAAAATTTAGCTGCACTAATCACATAAAACTTTTGTTTTTTTCCTGGCAAACAAATCCTTTGCTTATAACTGGAATTATTACATCTTAATAAGGCTTCCAATTCTTCTTACACCAAGAAAAGTCTCTTGCACAAGTTACACCATCCTTTAATTATTCTGCAGTGAATTTTAGGGCACTAAAATACAGTACATTCACTTGATTTAGATCATAACATTTGTATTTTGTGATCTTACGATGCATTCACCTCATGTTTCTATAGTTTAAAACATTTTAAAAATGAAGATTGACATTAAGCCTTAAAAGGTAATTTTTCATTGTGACATGTATATTCTGTACCTTGATCTGTCCATCCACATGTCGAAGCCTTACTAACCATGAAGGTTCAATAAAGGATTCTTGTTCTGGCTTCTCTTTTATCTGTGGGTCAAACAGGCGTAGCTGTGATGACATCTAGAAGAAAGAATCATTACAAAGATTAACTTTAAAAACAGCATTTTAAAAAGCTAACTTTAGTTAGAACTTAAAAACTACAGTATGAAGCCACAAATACTTAGTTCTGAGGAACATTCATCCATAGGTTACCTGGATTAACTGGCCAATAAGTACAGGTGAATAGTAATGTGGATCTTTAAGGACAGTCCTGGAAATTACTTCACAATAATGAAAAGCCTGAGCAGCAAGTCCCATTTCTGCGAGGCGACAAGCATAGATGAATTTGAAAACCTGCAGAATGCAAGAAGGTGAAAAAGCAGGTGGTCAGAAAGTCCTTAGAAATTTCAAATAAGAGTTCACCATTTCAGTCAAAGTTCATATACACCATTTGTCTATGCCAAGCATGTTTAAAAAACAAAACCAACAGTCTAGTCCCTGCCCCACCACCTCAATCTCCTCTTCCACCCAATATATCCTATGGGAGTAATCTATCCAGTGCAAACAAATCCTGCTTGATTTTTCCTTTGGGATATAGACTTATGATAGCAACAGAAGGAAWAATTCTTGAGTCCAGAATGCCCAGAGAAAAACACAAAAAGGTTGACTCAAGGACAAACAACAGGGAAAAGCTACTCTGCATAAYATTACCTATGGGAATTTCATTCTGGAACTGATAAAATAGTTTCTATGCTAGACAAAGCACATGYGAGATAAACACCTGGCAAAACCTGACAAAAATACAAAGAAGCATCTCTTTACCTGGAAATTGGGTAAGCTGCCAGGCTGACTGCCCAGTGACTGAGCATATTCATAGGCTTCTGTTCTTTGAATGGCTTCATTGGTGGCAAACTTCAAAAAAGGCAAGCTACTGGGGAATGAGGGAAGAAAAATATTAATTGACAGTGAGATACTATATACTGTCAACAAATACAGATCTGTGAATTCGAAATAAGATGAGAAGCAGCAGAACACACAGAAGGAATAACTTCCTCTCTTAGAACATAGGATGACATCAGAGAGGTATCTCAAACAACTGTGGCAGTGGTGATGGCAGAAGCACTGCAACTCAGTTTCAAGCCATTAGGCTTTTATTTTCATATTTTAAGAGTTAAAGACAAACAAACAGGYAAACAAACAATGAGCTAAGCCAAACCTATGATTCGATCCGATCAGGACAAGCTTTGTGGTCTTCCTTGTATAAACTCCAAATCCAACCTGGGCCATAAGGTAACAAAAGTGAGCAGCATCCAGAAGGCCTTTGGAAGCTGTAGAAAAGTGAGAGACAGAAGTCAGGATATTTTCTCTCAGTAGCACATCACAATTCAGTGTTCCACATTGTTCTGTCTTTGCATTCAAATATATCTTTACAATAGACAAAAGCCCACAAAGAAGTGYTCTGTTTCACATTTTAAGCAGCAATTGTTTGTTTTCAAAACAAATGAGCAATTAAGTTTTCAGAAGTTCAATCATCACCCTGTTCATTCCCCAAGAGTTACCAAGAGTGTCTCCCATGGTAGCAATAGTCCTGGATTCCAAGTCCATGTTATTGGTCAAGTTGGATAACACCATTGCTAGATGCGGCCTCCAATCTCCCCATTTCTCATCTCCACAGCACTAAAATTAGAAGAATTACTTAGTCACACCAGTGACTGGAGTTTTACATAGGCGTTTCAACCTAAAAAGAGGACTAAAAATCAACTTATCTGGCATTCTAGGCCAGATATTTTTGAGAAGTAGATGAAAAGATTACTACTGGGAGCTACACTACTCACCACGGCGCCTGCTTAAATCTCAACTGCAGCTTCAACTGGAATCTTACCGTGGATGCAGCTGGCATCCTTCCAGACATGAGCTGGTAAACAGTCTGCAGAGGGTCATTAATTGGGAGACTGTTGGCAAATCTACAGAGACATTATACAGAAAAACAAAAACACAAACACTKTGGGTAAGCAGTTAAAAGCTACTTGAACACAGAGTTCTAGTTTAGTTTTTGAGCAGGAAGTATAGCTTGAAAATGCTGCACTGAAATTGCCCAGGGATAATGCTCAATAGCAAAACAATTAACTGAGTGGATCAGTCACTAGCATATGGCAATCCARGCTGGGTGGGTGAGGGGGGAAATCAATTCAAAATCACTTAATTTTGATACTAACAAGAAAAACACTGTACCTGGTCATAACTCTTGCATGTGTTCTGCTGTCCATTTTACTGGCAAGCAGCAGAGCGTGACCCCATAAACCATGCTTCATGGCTGACTCCAAAGCATCCTGATTAATACAGAAATTAGTTTATTGGAGAAAGCTTAATGTACAGCTTAAATTAGCTTACACAGACAGCAACTGCTTTATGTTAATAGTAGCAGCTGAATTAAAAATGTTTGCTTGGTCAAATCCTAGCACATGAATACAAGTTTTTGATTTTTAACTTAAAAGCTTTAATCAAAATACCACTCAGGTATAAACTTAAACAGTAGCATAAGCAYTTACCTTCTTACGGCCATAAAGCAGCAACTCTCTGAATCTTTCTGTCTCTTTCTCAAGGCTGTCAATTGTGGTTATAAGACTATCTGTGAGAAACGAGAGCTGGGCTTCACCAGATTCCTCTTCGACTTGTTCCAAAGCCTCATTAGTGAAATCRATCAGATTTGCTTCGTTAGGCGACTTCCCAGGGAGCCACACTGTTTTATGATCTCGTAGCAAAAGTTCAGCCAGATCTGTTCCCACCACAGTCTATACATGGGAAAAGAAAAACAAAAATCAAAATAAAMCTCCAGTCATATTAAGGATATGGTCATTCTTATATTCAGTGATGTCTTCACTTTGTCACTACAACAGCAATGGCTGAATATCAGTCTTTTGAAGACTTGAAGGCAAATTATCTGTTTCCCTCTTCTGCCAACCAGCGAATTACCCCCAAGATAAGACACAATACATATATTTCTATCTCTTATATAAATAACATTTTATGTATAAAATATTCTAGAAAAGAAAAATTCAAGCAGCAGGACATACCCCATTCTGCCTGCACARCAGTACAATGAAGTCCCACAGCAGACTTGCAGATTCTTTATCAATTAGATTTTCATTCTGAAAGCACTGTGTAGCTTTATTTTGTGCAAAATTGATAACATCCACTTTATGGGTGTCATCCCTAGGAGGAACAAAAAAAGAGGTGTTTATGAGACAAAACATTCATGTCATCACTGCAAATAGCACAAGGAACACATTCACAGATGTGCATTATTTAAGCAAGTAAAAAGCAACAAATACTTTGAGTCACTAAATCCTCTAATTTATGGACATTTATAGACATTTTAAAGTTCAATAAAGAAATGAAATCTGAAGCCAGAAGAGTCATTTAAAATCTCTAAGAACATACTTAGCAAGAGGACCAGGAAATGCTCTCATCTCCTCTTGCTCTGGAGAATGCTGTAACATAGTCTGAAACACAAATACAAACAATGAGAAATTCCTGTAACTCTGAACCTGGATCTAACCTATAACGTAATCAAGGCTCTTGCTCTTGAACAAAATACATATAACCCACAAACTGCACATGGATAATAAATGTCAAAATCTACTTCACATAAGAAGTAATTCTGTAGCATCACTTATATGAAAAATAAAGTCATGTTTACTATGAAAATCCTCCTCGCATCCCCTTATAATTGTCCTGGTGCTGTTCCAATACTTGTGTGTGCAAGTACTAGTACAAAAAAGACACCTTACCTCCATGCTGTGAACTTCAACCAGAGCTGGCTGTCCTTCCGAAGGCAGGTTTGGCAACACTTTTATTAAGTAGCCCCCAGGACCAAACCGAGCACAGATGTGAGGCACTGAAAACTTCTCAGGTGTTGAGGGCCTTAAAGGTACTGAAGTGGGGAGAAAAGGTGAAGTAAGCAGCAGCAACCTGACCGGCAACTTTTTGAATTTACTGTTATATTTAACCTATTCAGTAACCTTCAGTAAAGCAGAGTCTTCAGAGATTTGCAAACACAAAGTTAAAGAATCTTAAAATCCATAAAATGTCGTTCTATGCAGAAAGGGTAAGAAACAATAAGGGCAAATCTAAAGTGAAAATGTAATCATCCCCATGACATATAAGAAGCATAGTTTAGCATCTGTCTAAAAAGACATTTACAATTGCAAGTATGCAATACTTCGTAGCAAACACCACCGAGATGCTGTTTTGGATATACCCAGATTTCAGCAAGGGATTATCCTYGTGCTGAAAATAACCAAAAACTTTGCTCAAAATTGCCAAGAACGATGTTTTCTTGTTAACAGGCTCCATGAACACATGAAAGAATCACATACATACATAATAACAACAACAACAAGAACAAAAACTAATAGAAGGGCAAACTGCTCTGGGAGACACCCTTMTACCCCCAATCCCTTCCCTCCACGACCCCGCTGGTGCAAATACCTTGCTCTACAGCTGACCATCCGCTCTCGGGTGGGTAGCCATAATCTGCAAAGGGCTGTTGGCCATCAAAGGTGGCAGCGTATCCGCCGTACGGGTAGTCTGGGTGGAGCGACACGGCCTGCGCAGTGTCATACGCGTTAGCCGTTAGGTCATGATTACTTCTATACAGCTGGCTCTAAACAGATYATATTAGTAACTGTTAGCGGAGAGGGGAGTTGCATGAAGCGAGCAATGCAGCAAACACGACTCAAGAGACTGTAAGCATTTTTTTGCCTCCCGTTTTGTTTGTTTAGATGGTTCTTAAAGCAGGCTTACCACATCACTACAAAGGACTCGCACTGGGGGAAGCTCCCCAGCAAGTCAGTTAGTATCTCTTAGCATTCATCCCCTCAGTGTTTTAATTCCTATTTGATCTGTTCACATCCAAATGCATTTAGTTCTTTCACAGAATATCCATGTGCCATGGGCCAAGGACAGCACTGTGACTTTCAGGGCGCAGTGTTGCTCTATCACCAACTAGGGATGCAAAGCAGGAGTATCCTTCACCTTTCTTGACAGGAAATCTGACTCAAGTAGAGCTGATAAACACCTCGTTGACTTAAAATGCCTACAGAAAAATGCCTAAATGATCTCCAATACTACTTTCAATATTATTAAAAAATGGAGCTCAGACTGAAATATCACCTTGTCTTCCAACAGACTTAATGTACTAACACGTAAGACTGTGGTTAAAAGATATTTTTGACTAGCCTAACAATTTACTTGGATATTCTCTGTATTTTTCAGGTATTAGTATTTAGGCCATAGTTATATAAATAACCAGAGGTTAGATTTGGCTTTGTTTTTAAATAAAAGATAGTATCACACAAATGTGGAGTTAGTCTTGCAGACTGCAAGTGCAGTATTAGCTTTCTTGCTTGTGATGACAAAAATGATGCAACACTCAGAGCCAACTACAGCCAAGCACAGCAAGGGCAAGGTTCTCACAAACAGCAGATGGATTCAGTAGAAGTTTTCTATTTCTGTATATGTGGCAACTTGCACAACTGAGTGCTGATTCTGGTTAAAGTTCTCTTGACAACTATGACAAATATTAAGTTCCAAACTGTATTAGAAGGCAGTTTTAACTTACAGAGTAAGAGCAGTCAAAATGCATCTTCCCCAAGCTAAAAACAGAAATATTTTTGCATATTTCTAATTTCTAACCCACTCCTACTATACAGGATTAAAGTTCATAAAGATTACCGTAAAGTTATCAATCCTGTGCCTAAGAGCAGCTCAGCTGACAGACAATACCTGATGTGTCCTTTAGGAACTCACTTGTTGGGAACGAGAGCTGAAACTGCTCTGGTGGCTGTGGACACTACGGGAGCTATGGAGACTGTGAGCAGAGCGTTCGCTGTGGACGCTGCGTCTGTCGAAGTCGTCGCCGTACGGATCTCGGGGAGGTTCAGCTTCATCATCAAAGCTGCCAGCGAAACGAGGGTCGTACCGCCAGTGATCTTCATAGCGGTCCAGTCTGAAGAACCAAGAAAGAAACAAAGCAAAAAATAAACATAGCCATTAGTATCTTAGGGGGAAAGCAACTTGGCTGCATACCAATTAAGGAGAAAAATGTAATTAACCTCAAAATGGCTTTTAGATTATTTCCCAGATTGAGGGTTTTTATTACAGTAAACCAAAAGACATTTGCTCGGGAAGCATTCCATCATTCTCTGAGAGTGTTCTAGGAAAACCCAAAGCACATTTAACCAGTCTGAAAACAAGCCTTATTTGTCTTAAATCCTTTACCCAAGAGTGACATGACAGTTCACTTTTCCCCCTCAGTTCCCTCTGTTAAAGGAAAAGGAAGAACTAGCAACATGATCTGTGAAATATTTTGTAMTAATACATTTTAAGAGTCTGCCATAGACAGTATCAGCCTCCTTACGATATATTAGCAGGAAGATTTTGCTTACAAAGCTACATAATATCCCAAAACTCTGAAGAGTGGCACAGCTATCACAAAAGGCAGGACGTGGATGGAATGGACACACCTGTTACCATAAGGATACGCTTCTCTCTTTTGGTAGGGGTTGTGTTCAGCATCGTACCAATACCTCTGGTCATAACTTCTAGGATCTCTGTATCTGGGGTCATATGCCGAGGAAAAACGTTCCCAACGATTTGGATCTTTGGAGGACAAAAAGCAATGGTTTAGCTATTTGAAGACATTACTTATAAGTTTTCTCAACTCCTTCCTCTTTAGTTATAGCCAGTAGCTCTGAAGTATATAACAAAAGCAGAATTAACATACTTAAAGCATATAAATATATTCCTTTTTTTTTTTACTTACTAGATGAGTTTAAAGAATGTGTCTCGCATTTGTCAGATAAAGAGTTTCTAGCTAAATGTACAGTAACAATGTYTAAGGAGACAGTCCATCAGACAGACCTGCTGTAACAACTTTAAAATTTAGTCAGAATACAATAACTCGAGAAAAAAAATATCATCTAATATAGACTTTTGCTGTGAGTCTTTAGAGCAGGCAGATTTTGTTCAAAATTCTCCCTGGCACTATCCAAGCAACCACCTTCAGGTTACCAGCCAGTATCTCTCTGCACGAATTCAGATAACTACAGACAAGGCCAAACTATGGACAAGGTCAGTTTCTGTTTACATCCCCCACCTAAATTTTGCAATCTGGCCATAGGTTATAGGCTAAGGATTAAAATCAGAAACCCTAGCTGGGGTATGCATCCATCCCAAGCAGCAAAAAGAAAAATCAGTAAGGAAAATGGCTCCCTTTATTTTCTTCTCATTATTTGTGCTGAGCAAAAATCAGGCAGCACAGTATGCAAAACCAAAGTCCCCAGATCAATTTTCAGCCAGTAAACTTTATTCTCATTATGCTCATTAGCTGTGGAAAATAATTTATTAATATAGAAAGAAAGAAAAAAAAAAAGTAATACTGGTTAATTTTTAAGTCAATCTTCCCCATATATGTATTTCTAAACCAGAAATTTATATACAATAATGCAGAGCACTCTGACACCTTACCTCCATAATCATATAAGTTAGAGTAATAGCCTGAATAATAATCACTCCATCCACCTTTTGTATAGTAATCTTCATTATATCCTTGCCTGAAAGAAAGGGCACAGAGTTATTCCTCCTGTGATACTTGTATTTTCTYCCCCAAAGCCACCAGGGGATCTGCAGAACTCCAGTGCCACAACTAGACAGTTAGAAGACTAATTTTAAAATAATATATTTAGAGGAAATCTAGGAATCACAAAATTAGACCTCCAAACCAATACACGACTAAATTGCTCAATGCCCTCAGAAGCTGACAGTTGTTATTACACAATAGTTTAGTAGCTTTTGTAAACTGCTTTTGTGACAAATCCAGTTACTTATGGACAATTAATTTCAAAAACTACTGCTACAACTAGCATCCTTTGAATGGTSTCAAAAGCAAAGAGAGCCATTTAATAGGCAATGAGGTAACTGCTGCCTCAAGTTTGAGCTTTTATTATATGTTATTTTTGGGAAGCCATCAAACAGTGTCCAAAAGAAAGCTCCAATGTTAGGTGAGAGCACAGTAAAACACAGTGCAAGTGCAGACACATAAACATCCATGTATATGTGCACAGGAGGGAAAAATTAAATGACAGTGTTGAATGACAGAAGCTTCTGGGCTCTTCTATGACAAACGAACATACAATTAACCCCACAAACCCCAACGTGGTCAAGCAAGTCGAGTGACACTGAAAGAGCACGTAGAAAGCTTGCTAACGTGACGCCTACTTTTGCAAAGCAGGAGRCTTGATCTTATCACAAGAAGTTTAGGCACCCATCTTCTCTCTCCCTTTCAGAAGGATGTTATTCCTCTCCCCACTGCCCTAACTCTCCCAAATATCAAGCTGCATCAATCCTGAAATATTATGTGAAAGTTGCAGGCAAACACTGTCACATTGGCTCTCTCACTCTTGGGCTCTTCTGCCCTGCAGCATCATGGTACAGCCCACATTTTAAACTCGCCAAGCACAGTATCCCCCGAGTGCTATCTCGGTATGACTAGAAATCATTAACTCATCTCATCACAAGACATCTCAGTGCACTTAGATTCACTTAAGAGGATGACAAAGTCACCACACTGAGTCACTGTTTTCGTACTTCTCAATGCCAAAACTTCCTACAATCTTTCCAGAGGTGGTAAACAGAATTTGATTCTTAGTTTCTGTCTTTTGAGAATATAAACCACCATATATTAGAAGGCCATGCACACTGTTATGCTTGCAAAGCAAGTCCCAGACGAATGTACAAAAGTGCCATTTACTAACATAACTAGGGAATGCTGTTTAAGTGCTAGTTAGAAAGTAAATTAATACCAACTAACAAAACTATGGCCTTCATTGCTCTTTCATCCCACACAGGTAGGAGAGCTGAACAGCCTCAATGCTGATTCTGTTGCATAGGATGAGTTCTTGAGCTCCTTCCCTGCAGCTTATGTTATAAAGTTTCATTTGGCAAAGTTACAGGCTGAACTTCAGGACRTGTAAATCGGCATTCGGTGCTAGGATTACATACCTAGAAGAAGGCCGGTCAGAGCAGTGACTGGCTCTGGAGCTGGGACGCTCGGGCTCAGGATACCGGTAGCTCCCAGCCTCTGGAAACGCAGCACTGTTGCTATCGTAGTGCCTGTATCGTGGGTCATACTGGCCATAGCTGTCCTCCTATGGAAGAGAGATGGACATGTGAAAAAAGAAACTTCCTACCTCCAAAAGTAGAAATCAAGTGAGCAATAAAGCTGGTTCTTTCAAGAGCAATTCCAGACTTCTTCCCCCTTAACACAAACAAGCTCGGATATCTGCAGAGATGCAGCTTTATAGACTGAAGCTTTCAGTGCCCCTTGGGGCAATATAGCCCTTTGTGCATAGATTTAGGTCCATCGTTATCCAAAACTTAAGAAGAAAAATACACGTGCAAAACTTCTGAATTAAAGGCACTTCAGCGACTACATTAGCCACTCTATTAAATTGCCAATAATTCAGGTAGGAGGTGAGAACCAAGTTCAAACGCTCGTACAGCTAAGATGGTTACAACTGCCAACTTTTTCCAAAATTGACAATAAAAATACTTTGACATCTGTGCCAAATGGAATTGATGTTAGTAACCACATTACATTTCAAGTATCTTTGTAAAATAAATTTAAGATCCTCCTCACATCTTTCAAGTCTATTTTTGTAACTGGGGGTTATCACATTGCTGGTTCAGCTTTAATACATAATAGATATTATAAATTACTGAATTCAACAAGGGGCAGTACAAGGACCATCTCCAAAAAGCTTTCTGCACCTTTTCCTGTTATTTTCAATTTTCCCTAAAATTAAATACTTCATACAAATGCTACACTGAATGCTTATCAAAACACCACTGTTTAAGCCTGTAATTTAAAAATTTAAATTACTAATACGTATTGAGAAGAAAAGAAGGGGGAAATCAATATTTACCATGTAATAAAGATGAGCTGCGGCCCTGGGGTCTCCAGGAGGGTAAGGTGCTGGGTATGGAGGCTGGTAGGCATCATACGGATGTCGATAGTAATAATAAGGATTTTGTGGTGGACCAAAGGCACCCTGAGGAGTCTGAGGCGGGGGTGGCCGCTGCAGGTCTTGCTGCACACTTGGCACTGCCGGGGTGGTGGCAGGAGCAGCTGTGGAGGATGACTGTGCAGGCACTGGTTGCTTCTCCGGGCTCACGGGATCACTCCCTGTTGGGAGCTGAGCTGAGCTGCCCTCTTTGGGACCCGTGGGATGAGCAGGGTTACCAGGCACCTGGTTCTCGTGATGCTGGCACTCCTGCACGGCTTTAGTCCCTGCCTGGTGGCTTGGGGCTGCTGAGGGCTGCCCAGGTGACGACGGCTGCTGCATCTGAGGCGCTTGCATTTGTGGTGGAGAGGGCACTGCTCCCTGTACAGCCTGGTATTGGGTATCTTTTGTTACCTGCTGATAGAAATGCTGTTTGTCATGCATTTCAGGACCCACCTGTCCAGCACTGCCAGCTGGCTCTTGAGGATACACTGGTCCACCAGGAAGCGATTGATTATGCACATGTACAGAATTACTCGCACTGCTTTTCTCCAATGTCCGTGATACTGAGAAGTCATGCACACCAGCAGCTTCTTCTTTGCTATTTGAGTGATTTGTGAAATTATTAGCCTGAACTACGGAACTACCAGGTGGGACTAGTGCACTTGCACTTCCACTGGGGTGATTCGTCCCTGGCGAAACAGCTGAGTTAGCCCCTGGTTTGCTAGCAAGTTCAGGAACAAAGCCTTCAGAATGAACATTCATTTGACCGTCTGGAGTCAAATTAAGCGGAGTTTGCATCAGCAACTTTGCAGGATGATTAGAGGCAATATCAGAGGAATTAACAGGGCTTTGCAGTAAATTATGGTTTAACAGATTAGTATTTGGAAGTGCATTCACTAGCAGAGATCCAGCTTGCATCACAGGTGATGGCACATTCTCCCCAGAGACGAACCCACCAGCACGTGAAGTTTGGGGACCCAATGCAGGCCTGTCCCCAACCCCAGCATCCTTCACTGGCTGATTGTTTTCATTTCTGTTTAGCTGATTAGATAAAGAAATAGAAAAATTAATTGGCTGAGCTAAGTTATAGCTTTGATTAGGCTGAGCAATGAGGATAGGCTGATTTTGCAAAGACTCTGTAGGTGGAGAAGACAATAAACTTGCATAACCAGAACTTGCCTGAGACTGAAGTGCCTCCTCTTCTCCCATTTTGGGAGGATTCTCAAGATTTTCAGAAGACATATTTCCATCTTGGGAAAGATGCACAGCAATAGTTCCTGGCTTGTTTGGTTGCTGATTAGACAGGCCTTCATCTGGTGGCTGAATGACTTCCATGGTTTGCCGGGCAGGTACATACACTGCAGGAGCAGCAGGAGCTAGAAGAACATTTCCTCCAAAATTAGGCAACTCATTATGAGCCCACAGAGTTGTTGCTGGGCTGTCACACTTCTTAACCATGCCCTGAGCTCTTGTGGAGGACCTTCTCTCAGACAACAACTGTGTATTTTCCATACCAGATCCAGAGTGCAACATATTTCCAGCTTCATCAGYGACGGCATGAGGCAGGGGGTGGACCTGAGGCATGAAAATGGTTTCCAGATTATCCGGTGGCTGTTCAAGATTACCTGGAGAAGCAGTCGGCATGGCTGTATTTTTCTTGATATTCTTTTGGTTTGGATGGTTCTCTCTCAATTCAACCACCATCTTCGCTTGGTCGATCTCTGCAGGTTTTATCCCAACTCCATGGGACCTCACAGGTTCAAAAGAACTATTTGCACTTGTCTGGAATACTCCAGTAGGCTTAGGAGGGCTGGGAGTTGGAGGCTGGGAGAGACTGCCATGGTAGTTCTTGCTCATGTTTAGCTCACTTGAATCCCCTCCCAGAGGAGAAGAGTCAATCTGTTTAAAGAAGCTTGCAGAAGCTTCCTCATCAGGCTTCCCACTTTCCTGCTGAATGAACGTACCAACTTGCTCATGAGGTCTTGCTGAGCTAGAAGCACTCCGATGGCTCCGATTGCTGTAGGTGGAAGAGACACTATCCGGTCGAACAGGATAAGGTAGTGAATCAGGTGCCTCCAAATTTGGTCCTCCCTCAGCTCGGCTCACGACAGCATTCTTGGGAAACACCTGAGCAGGTAAGGATCCGTAGCGGTACGGATCGGAGCAGGCAGCTGGGGACAGAGCACTCATGTTTGGCGGTTCRCTAGGCAGCACTTCCTGATTCTGGATACACTCCAGGTTCTCAACATTTTCATACTGTGCCCCACTGTTTCCAGATGGGTCACTGGCATGCATTGTGTCATCGTTAGCAAACACAGAATGCTTACTGGTCTGCATCTCCTGGGGACTGCCTACAGCTTTAGGAAAATACTGGACATCCATTCCTTTTTGTGCCRTCTCACTGGCTGAGCCTGTCCCAGTCTGCATCTGAGACACAACATTTGTTGCAACCCGCTGAGGATGCACTGGCTGGTGATATAAGGGTCCCACATTTGGCTGAGCAGCAAATTCAGTTTTCTCAGCCATGTAGTTTTTTTCAGATGAAAGTATTTCCTCATTCTCAGCTTCATCCCCCTTGAAAAACATCGAGAGAGTTCCTGACTCTCGATCTGTGGGGGTAGGTCTACTTGATGCATTAGACATATCTAAAGACTGTTTTGGGGGGTTATTTTCCTGAGCTGTGGGAATAACAAAACTGGAGTCTTGCAGTGGTGGCTGTGGGTAAAACTGCTCTTGATAGGGTTGATTTAACCAAGAATTAGTCATTTCTGCGTTCTGTCTAAACGTATTTCCAGGCTGGGTGCTATTCATATGATGACTGTTACCTGCAGAGCTGTTTTTCCCATTTTTTTCACAGCCAGCTAATGAAGGTGCTTGCATGATATTTTGTGGAACAGCTTGGTGCACAGGACCCTGCTGCAAATTTGTCTGTAGAGAAGGATGAGAAGTGCTAACAGAAGTCTGAGAAAGGTTATGAATGTCAGTTTGAAAAGATGGCTCAGGATAGGGCACAACATTTCGAACTGGAGACTGCACGTTACCYTGAACGGGTCTCCACTGAGACATGGACTGCTGAGGAGGCGGAGAGAAGAGTGTTGCAGTGGATCCCGGAGAAGCATCGCTTGGTTCTCTGTTAATATCCTGCCTAACTCCAGGTTTGTTTGCTGTAGACACCATTCCAGGATGCCCACTGAAAGAATTCTCAAGTGCTGCTCCTGTGTTATATTGCAATGACGCTGCAGGGCCGTGGAGTCCAGCATCTGCATTTGGATAAACCTCTGTCGTACTATTTGTAACATATCCTGGGGGCGGTGGAGAAGCTGGAATATTAGAAAACGTACTGGGATTTATCCCTGCTTGAGACACAGCAGCTGATAAAGGCGTAGGCAGTCCRTGAGGATTGTCCCCTGCGTGGAGAGGTGAAGGATGCATAACAGCTGGTTGGGGAAACATCCCTGGGGCAGGATTTTGCATAGCCAGCACGTGGCCCTTGGGCACGGTACCTGCAGGGGACCCCTGGGGTGTTTGTCTGCCAAACGCAAAGGGGTCTGTGACGGGTTGCACGGGGACAGCGGCTGCATTTGGGCGTTTAGCGAGGGAGCCGCCTCGCCAGAACACGCTGCGGGCCAGAGCGGCCGGCGGGGGAGCCGCGGCTCCTGCCGGGACGGTCTGCGGCGGCTGCTGCATGACGGACTCCCACGGGCTCGGAGACCAGGCGAGGAGCTACCAGCGAAGGCTGCTCGCGGGGTCCTGCTTCCACACTGCAARAACAGGAGGATAACAAGTCAGTTTTGGTTTCATTACACAAAATGCAGTGCTTAAAGCTTATTCGGTTCTGAAACTAGCTCACAGAAAAAAAACTTGAAACTAAATGAAAGATGTCCGTATGTTCTCCAGAACTCATAAGAAAGATCACACATAACATTGCATTTCTAAAGCTAAGACTGGTATTAACATGGTTTGATGCTGTTTGATAACTGCACACRTTATTTTGAGTAGCTGCAAAAGGGGAGTGTTGCATAATAGTACAATTCAATTTAAAAACATAAAACAATTAATTYCCCCCACTTTAGTAGGAATTTGGCCAATACTCTATTGTGGTGTTTACTGCAGGGTGGAATGGGCGGATACAGAAGTGTTCCAACTCTGCCAGCAGGAACTTCAATCAATACCAGTTCACAATTGGTGCACATGAAGTTCAATAAACTAATTAGGAACATTTATTTTTCAATTTTATCACTGTTGACCAATGTGGGGAGAAGGGGAGTTGACAAGACTAGAGCGATTTTCTTTCCTGGTAGCCGCCCAGTTCACACTGAAGAAGCTTTTAGCAACGTACGATAGGCTTGTTTTCTAACAGCACATCATGTAGAGTGAAGTACCTATGGCAGTTGTGTCACACCACACACTTGTGTTTATAGAAGACAGACAAAAGCTGTGCAGTCTTTAATTTCTACATTGAACATCTTGTCAGGAAGAGTAATAAGATGGGAAACCAAAGGAGACGGATGTTTGGCCAAGCCAAAGGTTTAACAGGTACAGGAAGCCTCAAATGCAAAACACTTGGTTTCTAGCTTAACAAATACGCACATCGAGTGAGCACTGCCTAGCTATTTATTTTATACAGCTTTATAACTAACAAGAAAAAAAAAATCCAAGACAATGCATACTGACCAACTCGCAGGATGATATATAGAGACTTCATCAGACATGAGTACAACTTACCCTGACGAAAAGTCTCTTTTATTAATCACTGAGAAATCCAAAACTCCTCTGCATAATCTAAGGCCTCTCTTTCGGAGGGCCTGAAGTGCCAGTCAATAAAACTGAGGAGAATCTTTTTTTTCCATACAGCCATATATTTTGTGGAATATAAAGTAGCCAAAAAATGCTAAGTCTTAGTTTTTAACATTTCTGTTTTGTTAAAATGTAAAAAAGGGGGGGGGGGGCGCAGAAGCAGACTTCAACAATAAAGCATTAAATAAAAAGCTCTACTGGTTATTAACTGCATTTGCCTATAAACTCCTTTTCAGAACGCAGCTGCAGGCTGAGCCCACACCAAGGAATACTTGCTCATAGCAGGGTGTAGCCCATGGCACTCGTTCCTCCCGCGCTGATACCCAGCTGCAGGGTTCCCAGCAGGGCACGACTGCTGCCAACCAGGACGTTACCAGGAAACCCTGCCCAGCCGCCTCCTTCGGCTTCCACAAACCGCCAGGCATTTCCATGAGACTGTCTGAACATCCTATTTTTCATCATATTCTTTATTGCATTAACTGCAAAAATCCTCCCTCCCCCAATAAACTACCATTTTACCCAMTGTATTTCCAAACAGAGCGGGGGAAAAAAAAAAAAGCTAATAAAAGCACCTGCCAAGGCATTTACCTACTGGACAGCGCAGCTGTTAGACTGTTGGATTCCAGTTGCTGTTAGCTGGAAAGTAGTTTGTGAGATAAAAAGCATAAAAGCCAACTCTTTTATAACGCAGATACTTCCAAATTTCTAACATGGACTTTGCTCCTTACAGTGTCTTATCAGATGTACACAAAGAATTAAATTTCTAATACTTTATGCCAGTCTTATAATAACCAGTATCAATACTTAAGTAATGAAAATAAGTGCGCAGTTTTACCTTTAACTGCTGTCTTGCAATTACTACAAGATGTTACATTACAAAGGTTCAATACAAGGGTATCATATTCCTTACAGGAGGAAAGTTAATATTAACAGACTGCACACAGCAGCAAAGGCACATCAGATTTAAGGATTTAAGTCCAAATAAAACAAACACAAAAATGGGAAATAATTTAAATGAGAAATATAAATTTGTGATACTGATCCTTTCACTGTCCCGTAACCCAGTATTAACAGAAATGCTCCTTTTAAGAACACTGCAAACGAGAACCTAAGWGTCGATCAATTCTTTGCTTTCCATAGCCAAGAAGTTCTTAACTTTTGGAGAATTTACTAAATGAATAATGCAGAGCAGCCTGCTAAGGATTAGTCCACAGAAATAACAATTGCAGAGYTGTTAGCACACTGTAGACAAGACCATGACATCCAACGTGTTGTATAAGCATGATTTGATTTAAAATCCCCTGCAAAAAAAATTACCTGCACAAAGAAATAGTTCATCTGTGAAGATTAATTTAACTCTATCTCCAAGGGACAYACACTAAATAAGTTACTCTTAAGCAGGTCACAGGGCACTAATATTAACTCATGCACGTGTGTGTCTATACATATAGACACGCACAAATGAATGCACATGTGAAAGACTAAATAACATCGCCTTGGACGCAAACTCCTACCTGAGAATGTATAAAATAATAATAATAATGATGATGACAATAATAATAAAATGCAATGCCAAGCTGAAAGACGAACTTGAACCCTGAAAATAACATATTCTATCTTTTTTTTTTTTTTCCAGATTTTTTTCAACTGTAGGCAGCTCCATATCCACACACACGCGGCTGACACTCGAGCTGACACCTTCACTCTGGCTACACCTTGAGAGCCGCTGACAGCTTCACCCCGGCTACACCTTGAGAGCCGCCACAGCCTCCTACCTGCTCTCGCTAACGGCCACCATAAAGCGCGACTCTAAGCGCGACTCTCCTGCGGTGCAAAGGGCTCTCCTGGAATCAAAGGCAGGGAGCTCGACGTGAAGCATGGACAGCAGCAATAAAGCAAAACCAAACAAAAAAGACACTTCTGTGTGTGTGTGTGTGTGTGTGTGTACGTGACCGGCAGGCCACGACTGCAGCCCCAGCACGGCACTACAAGCTCCCTGTGTCAGGGGCAGCGCAGAGCGTCAGCCCGTGACACCGGGAATTTGGGGGAAAAAGGGCTGCAGAGATCTACGACACTGCGCAGCGGAGGGACGCGCTGCTTGGGGAGAAACCGGGGGATTTCAGCGTTTTGCTAACGCACCCCCACGCCAGCGAGGCGCTGTRAAACACGACCCGTCCCCTCCCCGCCACAACCTCCCTAACGGCGATTTGAAGCAAGGACTCGGACGCCGCCGCGGCCTCCCCCGGGCCAGCGGCCGCCGCTCCCTGCGCGCCCGCCAGGCCGCACCGAGAGACGCCCCCGCCTCGCTCCCCGCCGCCGCGGGCGGTCAGCAGGGCCCAACCGCGGCCGCTACC
>NW_020455865.1:2364069-2406266 GCF_003342845.1 Nothoprocta perdicaria
GCCGCCGCCACCGGCACCGGCGCCCGCCGCCATCTTGGCGCATCCGGCTCCCAGCGCCGCCGACGTGTCACGCGGCGCGCGCGCGCTGACGTCACAGCGCGTCCCCGGCGCCGCTTGTTTGGGTTGCGCTCCTGCCGCGCCGCGCTGGCCCCGCCCCTTCCGCCTCCGGTGGGTGGGGGTGGTGGGGGAGGCACAAAGGCGCTCGACGCGTGCGCAGTGCGGCCGCGCCTCGCTGAGGCGCTGGTTCGAGTCCCGCCCCGGGAGTCCGCYTTGGTGGCGAGGCTTTCAAAATACATATTTAAATATATTCGGCTAAGTGCTGACATCTGGATACGGCCCCGCGCGCACACACGGCAGTTGCCACGGCGAGGGCCGGCTGTGCGGATCCCTGCAGGCTCCATCAGGCAGTGGGGACCCCATGGCCCCCTCAGCCAAGGTGGCGGCGCCATTAGCCCTGCCGAGCCCTGTCCTGAGGGCTGCACCGAGCGAGTGTCCCGCAACCAGGCGCTTTGCCGAGCGGCACTGCTTTCAGCTGCAGCCCCTTCTCCTCCAGGCTTCACCTCAGACCCGTGTKGGGGTCTGAGAGATAAAGGGACCCCAAATGGCTTCAGTGCCGGCCTCACCGCGGCCCTCAGGCCCTCGGCGCAGCCTTCCTGTCCCCAGGCTCCCCACAGAGAGCGCGGCTGGCGGCTGCACTGGCGCAGGAGGCCGCCAGGGTGGGATAAAGCACCATGGGCAGCCGCGCAGCCATGTTCCCGGCCGAGGAGACCTTCCCGCTGCCTCAGCCGCCGCCACGGAGCCCCGCATGGCTCCGGGGGACCTTCTGTGGCACAAGAGTGTCCCAAACCGTGGCTGAAGAGACGCCTCAGCCCAGCCTTTAGGTCTTGGCCGTGATGCATGTGCTTTGCAGGCCTACAAAAACCTGCTCCCAGGGGATCGTATGGTCCATTTGGGGCGGAATGCCCTCAAATACCTCAAATGTGCATCATCCTGCCTCACAGACACGATTCCCACCCCGAGGAGCTCTTGAGGATGGAGTCACTGCGTTGGGCAGCTCTCTCCGGAGGGGAAACCACAAGTGACCGGAGCAAACATCTCCATCAAGGGTCGCCATCAGTGCAAGGGCTGCTCTGGGCGCACGTGGTCGCGGTGGTACCAGCCCGAGCGGGGCAGGCAGTGCTTTGATGCCCCTGTGAGAACCAGGGCAGCACGGCAGCTTTTCATGTCCCTTTCATCTCTTGCTTTTGTGCAACGCTCTTATAGACGGGCCTGTCAAATGCCATTCCCCTGCACGGGAGTGAAATGTCCTCCCTAAAACATGTAACCTGAGGAAACATGATTTTAGTTATCCTGGCGGGCTCTGTAATATCTGTATTCTGTAAATAGCATGCACAGCTTACACCCAGGCCTATAACTGTCTGTTTGTATTGGACATTTAACCCACTCTGTACGCACAATTCAAACACTAGSTTGTGATGGTATCTCAGCTTTGCCACTTTCCTGTTCAACCTGCACTTATAAAATTGGTAAAATTAAGACATCGAGTCCCTTTCAAGCGTGAAGCTTTATAACTGATTAGCTGTGCTAATTGAATGAAACCAATTTGGGCCTCGCTAGTGCCGCATCCCAAGTCAAAAGACACTTTCAAGAAAAGAGAACAGCAACCCACCTTCTCTATCCTTTTATCAGCTTACCTGGGATATCATACAAGAGATGCTGACCCCTGCCATTAAGTTTGGGGAAATTTTGCAGCCCAATGCAAAATAAAGAGACCTCGTGCTGCTCCCCATGTTGGGAAACGGGAGCAGTAGCTGAAGGAGAGCTCCTTGTATGAGCATCGCTATTCCCTATTGCATTAGCCAACTCAAACAAACCGAGCTCTGTTTATTTACTCACTCGGTTGCTGACTTTTGTGGAGCTACCCCGGCCGCATTAACCCAGGTGTAATTGGAGAGAGGCTGCGCCTTGGCTGAGTTTGGCTCCTGGCGCGCATTCTTACGGGGGTGATGTGGACTGCGGCAATCAGGGTTCAAGCAGCTGTTCGCAACTTTCCTGAGCAAACATCAATAGCCCGGAGGTAAAAGCAATAGACAGTTGCAATTTCTAAGTGTCCCATCTAATTGAGCAGGAATAATGCAAACAAAGAATGAAAAAAACAAGCCCTGCAGCGGGTAAACAAATAGCTCAGATGCACCCAGAGCCGTGCTTACCATCGGAACAGCTCCGTGTTGATCTTGTTTTGTGCAAACACTCCTGAACTCTTCCCTGGCCCCGGAATTGCGTTCCCGTGCCTCTCAGCCCTTCTCACCTGCTATTCCCAAGCGGCTGCCCGTCTCCTTGGCCATCCTTCTCCCAKCATCTTCTGCAGACGTGAGGGCTTGAGCTTGTGGTCAGACAACTGCTGGTAAGTCAGAGGGAGATGAATACGGAGTTTGTGGGAAGTCATGAATTTGGGTGGAAAGGCTGAAAATAGGACTGTTTTGTCTTTCTCTAGTGTCTATCTTGAATTATTCTGTTGCTGGTTGTTGTTTATCCATGCGCCAGTGTAGAACTTGCTGTTTTGCCTCCTTCCTAGGTATGTAGCCTCGTCTTCCCTCTTTTTGGATTCCAGGGAATTGCATACTTTGCAACTCCGCATTTCTTTATATCCTTAAACTAGCCAGGTGCATTTAGTTGCCCCTTGCAATGCCGTGTGTTTTGCGCATCCTCAGAGTCCATTTTTGTACCTGCTCCACACCAAATTCCTGCGTTGATCCTGTGTGCTACATCCTGCCCCAGACAGCGCAGGGGAAGGGGGTGGTCTTCCCAATGCCTCGTATGGGCACGTCTATACCTGGAAATTCACTGGAATTACATGGCACGAGCACTGGGTGGGTGAGGGGTCCTGGGAACAACACTCCRGATGCTCCCAACCAGGATTCCTGGCCTGCACATGTGCAGGCTGCAGCGAAGGCAGGCCCAGTTCCTCCGGCACATCCCAGCTGGGATGCAGCTTGGGAAGGGAAGTGTCTCAGGAAGGCTGTCCTGGAGGAATTCGTGTGGTAAAGGGAATCCTCGCTAACCAACTCCCTGTTTTGGGGGCAAGAGGAGAGATTTGTCTCCACTTAAAGTTGCCTGAGCTTGCACGGAGGGCGTATTGGCAAATCCAATGCACCCGAATCCAATGCATCCAGTTGGCAACCCTTGCATCCAAAGGAGCTGAGTTTTCCCCTTGCTGGAAAGCACGGAAAGTGCTCGGGATGGATCCACATCACAGAAGCCTGAGGGGCCGGAGCACTGCCCGCTAAGGACGGGTGATGGGGACACGAGCGTTTGCTGTGGTCACCGGGGGAGCCTTGGGGGTCTGGAGGGGGCAGCTTTGGTCTCTTAATGCCCACGTGCCCTGCGGTGGCCCTGGCTTCCCGGGAGCCCCCTGCAAGCAGCCAAGGGCCCAGATGGTGCCTGGAGCTGGGGCTGCTTCCTGCCCCGAATCCCCGCGTTCCCAGAGCCGCCCGGCTAATCTGCCCGGGCAGCCCGGCTATTTATACCCGGGGATTTGGAGACTTTGCAGCTGTGCTGCAGAGTGCTCATGAGGATCATTTAAAATAAATTACCTTAAAACGTAACCTTTAATTAACTTAAACCTTAAAACTCCCGAGTGCAGCAAAGGCAGATTTGTCCACGAGCRGCCGACGCGTCGCTTTGGGGCCGCTTCTGCCCCGGCAGCGTCTTTGGGGTTTGCTCYGGACCACATGTGAGAGCTCTGCCATATGCTGGTGTGCGTGGGAAAGGGGAAGCTCGATCCGTAACTCCTAGCACCRCTCACAGAGGAGCCCGTTTCCATAGAGCCTATGGAATTAAAAACACATGGCCGTTAAGTCACCCTGGGCTGCCTCATCAGCCAGGGAATCCTCCTAAAAAACCAGCGGTGCTGACAAGGAGACCGGGCGTCTAAGTGACAGAATGAACCAGTTTTGCTGTTCAAAAGCCCTCCCCGAGCCTTAAATCTGAGGATATGTCAGGAAAATGTCACTGTGTGATCCCAAGGAACAGCCCTGCAGTGCTGCGGGATAGTGGGTTTCGCGCCACAGGAGCATTTCAAACAATTCCCGACAAAAACACTAAGCTCCAGGTTTAGTAAAATCTAGATGCCCAGAAGCATCATTTATTGCAAATCAGTTAACCAAAAAAATACATCATTTTTGCAAACTACAACTTTGCATGTAGATAACTTTATTACAGAAGATATCTTTTCTTAAACTACACTCTAGTTTATAAAACATAGGAAGATTCAACACCACGTGATGTTTAAATCACTCATGTTAAGGATGTCACAATAACAACGCTCTGAAATGTTAACTAAGATGAGTGCTCAACAAAGCTTTGTGCTTTGAGAAATATCCATTGTATTTGGTGTTCTAATAAAAAAGAACCTGGATTGTTTCCTTTTTCTTAGGTTTTCTTGATTAACTGCTCTCTATTCGCATGTCCCATATGCATATCTAGTCGTAGTCCATCTCCTTAACTTTGCAGCCCGAGTRGGGGATATTCCAACACCTCTATAAGGTGATATATTTAGGATATATTTAAGACTTGATCATTTAGATTTTTGAAACAAAATCCACCTTTTCTTAAAAAAAAACAAATCGAAAAAACATATTTACAAACATTAAATCTGCCACAGGCGTATACTATATTTTACATATTTGTCTGTGTGTGTGTTCCCCACACCTCTACGAAAGCGTGCATCAATGTAAAAAAAGATGCAGCCCTGCAGAGCAAGAAGAGCAGGATGTCGCCGTGTGCTGGCGCCGCTGGCAGCGTTTTGGTGCTCGGTTCTCCTCGGGCTGCCCCGTCCCCGGGCTCGCCTCTCCAAACTAGGTAAGGCCGTCCTTAAAATAAGGACATGGCTCTAAAAGTTCAAATCTCAGCATCAACTTCTTTAACAGTCACTCAACTGCAAAAAAAAATAAAAAATATAAAAAAGACCACATCAAAAATCACCTGTAAAGATATTTAAAGTAAAATGAAGTTTCCTGTATGTATAAAATCCAGTTACGGGTTTGCTTTTTGAAAAAGGAAAAAAAAAAAAGTTTGTCAAATACTCTTTGCTTTTGGGCAGCATTCTTGTTTTGTAGGTTTTTGTTTAGCTTAGAACCTGTTGTTACAGGTCTCTAATCTTGTTTTTTTTTTTGATCATAAAAAAATCATTTAAATATATATTTTTATATATATAAAAAGAGAGAGAACAAGAATTTCTATTAGCAAGGCAAATGTACAACTATATAATACTGAAACTTTAAACAAAGATTCATGATCGGTACCATAAAATGTCCTCTCCGAAGCAGTAGTCAAGGAAACATTTTAAAGTACATTGCAAAAAATCAGTTCATCCTTTTTCCCCCCTAAAAGTGGTTGTTAATTCTCCATTTCTCCCCCTTTTTTTCTTCTTTTCTCGCATTTTTTCTGAATTGTAAGAAAAAAAAATAAATTAGTATCTTAGAATCATGAATCATTGCTTATAGCTTTAGATAGACATTTCCTCTCAAATTAACACAACGAAAAAACCCCCAAAGAACAAAAGAGACTGCTTTGTAAAAAAATCCCATTTTTTGATTCCTTGCAACACCGCTGCAGTGTCCCACAGTGAGTTCTTAACAACAGAACGTATAAATAAAAAAAGGCAGTGTTCCATGTAAAATAAAAAGTACATAAATAAATACTAAAAAAAAAAGTCTTTTTTTTTTTTTAAATTTTCGTATAAAAACATATTTTAAAAGGATCCTTTAATAAAAGCATCCCGCGTCCTTTGAGAGAAGATCTCCCTTGGGCTCGCGCTGCGCGCCAGCGTCTCTGGGAGCCCGCCCTTCACTTGAAGGCCTCGGGGATGTGTCCCATCTGCGACTGCATGCTCGTGGGAGGGCTGGAGATGCCTTCGGACCAGTCGGACACGTTGGAGTGGGGCGAGGAGCTCGACCACTGGTCCGGCGACTCCGGCGACGGCGTGAGGAAGGGGTGGTCGGGCACCTGGAGCTGGTGGCTCGGCGTGTTGTCCAAGGGGGAGGAATAGCTGTGCTGCGAGGGCGGCGTCAAAAACTGCGTCGCGGCGCCCAGGGGCGGCGCGAGCGCCGGCGGCAGCGACGTGGGCAGCAGCTGCGGCGGCTCCTGCGGCAGGATGGTGTGCACGGCGATGGGCCCGCTGCTCACCGGCTGCAGCTCGGCCGGGCTCAGCTCGCTGCCCAGGAAATTTTGGCCCATGTGGCCGCCCGCGTTGGAGCTGGGGTTGTGGTGCTGCGGCGGCGGCTGCTGCTGCTGCTGGGGCTGCTGCTGCTGCTGCGGCTGCTGCGCCAGCTGCGGCGCCTGCTGCATGTTTTGCTGCTGCATGTTTTGCTGCTGCATGTTCTGCTGCTGCATGTTTTGCTGCTGCAGCTGCTGCAGCTGCTGGCCCTGCAGGAGGTGAGGCTGGGAGGCCAGGCGCGTGTTGGGCATGGCCTGGTAGCTCATCATCTGCGACAGGCTGGTGCTGGGCAGGCCGTTGTGCAGCGAGGTCATCATGCCGTGCTGGAGGCTTGGCGTCTGCTGGTGCGGCCCGGCCTGCATGCTGCCCCTCAGCGGGTTGTACTGACCCTGGGCCATGCCGTTCTGCAGCCTCGTGAGCCACTCGCACTGCCCGTTGAGGCTGGCGGTGCCGCCCACGGAGAAATTCATCGGGGCACTGCTCATGGCCGTGCTGGGGCTGGAGACGGGCAGGTGCGAGAGGCGCGGCGGCACCGCGTCGAAGGCCATCCTGCCGGAGCTGCCCATGGCCATATCCTGCTTCCCGGCCATGTTGAGGTGGTTGATGCTCATGTGGGCATCAGGCATGCCTGGCAGGTGATTCAGAGGCATGGAAGGCGACTGCTGGAACGGAGAGGTCATCAGCGGAGGAGAGGCAACATCTGACAGGTACCCATGGGGCGACTCCAGGGAGTCCACGGGCGACAGCACACTGGAGTTGTCCAGCAGGCACCCTTTCCCATCCTGCGATTTTTTCCTGCGGGCTTTGAGGTCTTTGGAGTCCTTGCCGTTGCAGCTGAGGCCCTTGGTGCTCGGCTTCCTGGCCTTCTTGCCCTGCCCGGCGGGTTTCAGGTTGCCGATGTAGCTGTTGGGAGAGCAGAGCGGCGGCGAGAGCGTGGGGGCGCCCAGCGGGCCGCCGTGCAGCGGCGGGCTGCGCACCAGGTTGTACTCGTCCAGCAGCCGCACGATGTCGTGGTGCATGCGCTCCTGGGCGATGTCCCGCGGCAGCCGGTCCATGTGGTCCGTGATGTCGCGGTTGGCAAAGTGGTCCAGGAGGATCTTGGCCGTTTCGTAGCTGCCCTCTCTGGCTGCGAGGAACAGCGGGGTCTCCTCCTAGAAATCCAGCAAAGATGGTTGGCTTTATGTTCATACATTACTATCCTGAGCCCCATGCCCACAACCATGGAACTGGGTAGGGCAGAGGGACTTGGAGCTGTCTCCTGGCAGGGTTTTGGAGCTGTTTCCTGGCAGGGTTTTGCTGCTGCCTGTTCTAATCCTGCTGAGCCATCTCCTTGCACTCAAACCAAGAACCYTAAGGGAACCCAGGGGACATGGCCACACTAACATCATATCCTACCCCTCACCAAGCACTGCGCAGGCCACCAACATCACCCTGAAGACCAAATCCCAAACTACTACTTCAAATTACATCCATCAGCTCCAATCACAGCAGAACAACCAAATAAGAATCACAGTGTCAGACTGTCTTGTAGCTTAGATAAATATTATCCTTCAAACTGCTCACGGGACAGTTTCTTTCTTGTTTATTTGCCAGCCTAGAAGCCCCCCTACCTTATTGTTCTGCATATCCTTATTGGCACCRTTCTTCAGGAGGACAACTGCAGCTTCAACGTTGTTCACAGCCGCTGCCCAGTGAAGAGCTGACTTGCCTGTGAGGGACAACCACGAAAGACAYGATGCATCAGCAAGAGGCAAGAGGAACAGCAACCACCCGCTGCCCACCGCCTCCGAGCAGGGATGTGTGTGAGACGCCTGCAGTACCGAGGTCATCCACGGCGTTGACATCTGCGTGGCAGTTGATGAGGTCCTCCAGCATGCCCTCCACAGCCAGGCGAGCAGCCAGGATGAGCGGCGTGGTTCCATCGTGCATGCGGGCGTCAAGATCCGTGGCTCTGTTTCTAATCAGGATCTGCCGCAACGAGATCAAAGCACGGGAAACGCAAACATTAAGAGAGGCAGATGGCAGAGAGTGCAGAGAGAGACCAACATCCAGGGCTTGGCAACCCCTTCCCAGGTGTAGGGTCCCTGGAGGCATCCCTCCCTGCTTGGGGCAGATGTGCACCAGGAGAACTGCCACGGGGAAGCTCATGCTGATGCTCTGCTGAGATAAAAGAGGCTTCGGTCTTCAAGACTTTGCCTTGTACCTTGCCAGGGCAGTAAATGACTACAGCAAAACTGACTCTCTAGAACAAATTCTCCTTGAAGTTATGACCTCCTCAAGCAAGGACAGGATCAGCCACAAAACACACAGAGCGCAAATACTTTTGCCTACAGATAGAGCAGGACAGAACTCCCCGAGACGGGCGGGCTAAAGGTGGAGGTACCTGGAAGACTCCTTGGGCATCGGCTGAGACCGCTGCATGCAGCGGAGTCCTGCCCATGTTGTCCTGGATGTTGGCATCGGCGCTGGCCTCCAGCAGGCGCTTGGCAGCGTCGGAGCGGGAGTAGCGGGCGGCCAAGTGCAGCGCCGTCTCGCCGGTGCGGTCCGTCTGGTTGTGCAGGCTGGCGCCTTGGTAAATGAAGTCGGAGATGACCGCAGGGGCATCGTCCTCCTCCTCGCTGTTGCCGGTCTCCAGCCCTCCGCCGCTGCACGAGGCGATCATGAGAGGGGTGAAGCCATCTGGGAAACACGGTGAAAAAGGRCTTTTTAACTCATCTGTGGTGCAGGCATATCGGCAACATGTTCTGTTTGCAAWGGCTGCTTATTCTCGTGGGTGCCTAGAGACTTTGTTCCCGACATAAAACGTGAATATCCTTCCTCTGATATGGATCTGAAATTCTTTAGCGGCATCTCATCACTCACTGGCTTTCCTATTTAGTCTGCAAGCTTGGACATTGCAACATGCAAGGTGCAGTCTATTACGGAAGGTTGCTCAAAGMAAACTTTGGTACATAGGAAAGCCTTAAATATTTAAATTATTTCAGAGACAGATTCACCATGAGGGGGAAGATCTTGAACCGTGCAGTTTGGTGAAGGAATCTTGGATTAGCAGAGAGAGGGAGCTGCATGATTTAATAGGTGCCCTCTATTTCCACCTCTGTAATTAAACAAAGAGATCTTATGGAAAGCAAAATGCAATAGGGTCTCTCTCTGAGTTGTGCAGAAGAGTAGGTCTGCAGTGTAGAAGAATGGCTAGCACTGCTGCCTCTACATTTGGCTGAGAGATTTTAGATTAGCTGACAAGTAGCACAGCAAGCGAAAGGCTTCTGCCTTACCAGGACCCCTGACGTTGACATCTATGCAGTCGGCATCRATTTCGCCTTGCGGTGGAGTAGGTGCCATGGAGGATATGCGGAGGTCAGCCGCGTCCAGGTGCTGCTGAGTCCACTGCCTGTGGTCTGTCTGATCGTCGGTATCGGGCAGCATTGCCTGCTCCTCAAACTGAGAAAGGACGAAAGGAAGTGAACCCCAGGAAGATGCACAAGACAGGGGAGGGAGGACGGAAAGGGAGCTYTAACTTGGGAAGTTCTGCGAGTCACAAAGCTGCATTTGTCATGCAGGTTTGAAAAGGAGCCTTCAGAAGGGGTGAGCAGCACAGGCTGGGCCCCAACGGGTCCATTCCATTGCTTCTCACTGCACTCTGCTCCCTTCGTGTCAAAGCTGAGCAAATCTCTATTTGCAGCACAAAAAGGAAATCTTGCACTTAGCCTACCCTGAACTTCTTGGTGTCCAAGGTCTCCTCATCACCCCATTCATTTTGGTTGTCATCCATCAAGGTGCCATCTGAAGCATTTTTGAGGGGTCTTTAAAAAYAAAAGCATGGAAGAAATTAACTCCTCTGCAAGAAGGTCTGTGATTTTCTACCYGATTATCTACCTGTGCTTAACTACAGGCAAAAACAGAAAACAGAAACAAACAAGGCAATTTCCAGAAAGCTCCCCTCAAGCTGCCTGTGATTTAGTTTTTTAACAYGTGCAAACAGACCATGAAGCATTCAAATATTCCTCCAAACTGCAACACTGTTTTCCCCATGCAGGTCTCTAAGACCYCCTCATTTCCTCTTCCCCATTACACCGACAAGCAGCAGTAAAGAACAAAACTCGATCGGGTTCTTCGAGAGGAGCTCCCGAGCAGCCCCAGTCCGCGTGTTTAGTGGACCCACTAATAATTTAGTGGGTTAGCAAGCAGGTTACTCACTTGAGTCCAACAGAATCCTCCCCAAGAGGTTCTCGCCGCTTCTTCTTGCTCGACTCGGTCACTTTGAAGCCTTCTGGGAACCAGAGCTGCCCATGCTCCCGGCGCCGCTTGCGGGACACCAGCACCCCGACGCCGATGAAGGCGAGCAAGACCAGCGCGGCCACCACCACGTACATAGGATAGAGCTGCGAGCTCCTCGGGGGCTCCGCTGTTTCACCTGCCAAACAGAGGGGCACAAAGAGGCGCTGAGACATTAAGCTGCATAGCAAAGCAGTGACAGAGTGGAAATGAAGCAAAATTAGTTAATAAAGGTACCTAAGGCTGATCCAAATCAGCCCCCCCCTCCCCAAAATAAGGTCATTTTATATGCTATTAATCAGAATTGCAAACTATCGGCAAATTCTCCGCTGCACAAGCCAGCTGCATCAGGAGACAGCTTTACTTTTTTCTCCTTTAAGGAAAAGGATTAGCAAACTTCAAATCATTGCGCTTGCATTGAGCTGTTAAGACAAAAGGATTTAGGGGGGATTTTCGAGATACAAACTTCAACTCCTTGCATGTCACTGATTGATTGGAGCTGGTTGATTTTTCCTTTCTATTTTTTTTTTGAAAAAAAAAAACTTTTATAGCATAATGATTTTGAAATAAACCTGGAATAAGCAAAAATAATAAACTATTTTTGTATTATTTTTTAGAAAACAGACTTAAGGGAAAAATAAATGCTAGGCAATGCAAGACCAGACTGTGCTCACATACATTATCTGAGCCAGCTGACAAGTATCCAGACATGGATAGGGCTGGAAAGTTTCGGTASTCTCTCATCTCCATCCAACCGACTGCACTTACTTTTAACAGCTTCTATTTTATAGGGGATGTTCAGGTTGCCCAGGGAGGCCAAGGCACCCAGGAAAGCCGCCACGTCGGTTGCGCTCTGGAAGCACTGGGAAGAGGACTGGATGCATTGGCGGTTATCAATTTCCAAGTAAACGATGGATCTGTGTGAGAGAAGAGTCAATGAAAAGTAAGGAGGGATGATCATGCTGAAAAGACAGATAAGACCCGTCTCCCTTCCCTCCTTAACCCTCTATCAGTGGCTGTTAGGAGGYGGGAACCCATTTCTTGGCTTCTCTGTGGCCCGAGCTCTGCAGCTYACGCCGATGGTCTATTGGATTTGTGTGAACGAAGGGAAGTCCAGCTCCTTGTCCATAGGAATGCATGGCAGGCTCTGCTTAACTCTCTGCTTTAGAATTACCCAGACACTGCAGCATCTTAAATAAGAATGCTATATAGGAGCCTTTAAGATCTTTTCACATCAGCTTCCTTGCTGAAATTCCTTTGGTTTCCAGACTTTTGATTGAGTCCACAGAGAGAGGGAAGGCTGGATCTATATGTTTATACCAAAGATCTCCAAACTCTTGCCGCTTGCAGTAATTGAGTTTTACAACAAAGCTCCAGAAAGCATTTCCCAGGGAGAAACTGAGGCTTAACTTAATGACTTCCTGAAGTCAGACAGATGGTCAGACCAGCCGCTGCTTCAAGGACCCACCCAGCCCAGTCCTGGCTCCTAACAATACCCAAGGCTCCTTTAATCGTGAGAGCTGCCGAGGCTTCGTGTCGGGGACTCCTGAGCGATCGCTCGCTTTTCCCACAGAAGAGCGAAATCCGGTTTCTATTCATGCGGAAAGCAACATCAAAATACAATTATCTGGCCCACATCCTTTTCTTCATAGCATGTTACTATTATCAACACAGAAAACAAAGGCTGCTCAGCACAAACAAAAACAAAAACAACTCATTGATTCCTCTTACCCTCTGATGTCCATCTGATCCAGCTCTCTCTTCTGCCTCCTGCCAGCCCTGGAGTAGAGGCTGCTCTTTACTTTGTTGATGACGGCACTAGACATATCTGACCAGTCCTCTGTGGACCTCTTTATGTAATGCTTTTTCAGCTCTTCCTCATTGCCATAGTATGGAAAGATCATGTACTCTCCCTTGGGGTTCTTCTTGAAGACCACGTTGGTGTGCAGCACGCGGCTCAGCTCCCGCAGAAAATTGAAGGAATTGTTCTTGAGGTTCTCCGGAGTGATCAGCACCACCACGACCAGCGTGCCGTCCGCAAGCTTCTCTGGCATATTGTTTGCACAGTCCAGACCATCCCATTCACACTCAAAATTATTGCAGCCCTGGTCACAGTGACCATCGGAGAAGTGGTCTTTACAGTACTGGTCATACAGAGGGCTGGGCAGAAGAAAGAGAAAGGCAGAAGGATATGTTAGACTGAATACTGCTCAGGTTACCTGTCTGCTGAGAAAATAATCTGTGCTTCACAAGGATATCTCTTTCATCTAAGTGCTGCTCATCCTGATGGATGCTAAAGCATTTTATAGAAAAGGGAATTGTTTCATGCAGTGCTGCAAACTGTACATCTCTGGGGGTGAAGCTATAGAATCATAGAATCATAGAATCATAGAATGCCGAAGGTTGGAAGGGACCTCAGAGGTCATCGAGTCCAACCCCCCTGCTCACGCAAGGTCACCTAGAGCACATGGCAGAGGGCTATAGCACATGGCACAGGGCTAAGCTGTCCAATTGCAGGCTGCATTTTAGGCGACAGAAGACAAGGACAAATTACTGTGACTCAGTGAAGATAGGGGGACACAAAATAGCTACTCAAACCAGAGTTTGTCCAGGAATTTGGAACTGAGCTCGTGCTGTTGCCAAAACCAATGTTTGGTAAATGCCTGCATGCTAACATCATCGTGTGTTCTGGCTGGTCTTCCTCTGAACCCTCGCTACGCTAAAACGCTCTCTGTTACCACGGTGGGTTCCAGAATAATCTAGCAGCCAGTGGCTGCAGGGGTGATGCAGGCAAGGATGGCTTGGAGGAATCTCACTGGGACATGATACAGGCGAGGATAGGGAAGCAATCCRGGAAGAGGCAAACACAGAAAGCTTCTAAGTGGGTGAAAAGCTCAGTAAACTCCACAGGTATAAATGCCACATGGTGGCTTGAGATGCATATATATAAAAATATATATCAGAACATAATATAAATATATATATATCAGAACATATACAGCACAGCAGTGAGTGGAAAGCAAAATAAGCTATAAAAGAACACCTGAACTTCAGAGCTTTAGCAGATACAACCAGAAAATATCCCCAGATGATCAACAAAGAGAGAGGTCTTGGTTTTAGAGCAAGAGGGCCAAGGAATAGCAGGAAGGTTGGACTAGATGATCTGTAGAGGTCCCTTCCAACCTTAAATATTCTGAAATATTCTGAAATATTCTGAATAAATCACTTACTTGCACTGCCCTTCGTACTTCTGGCAGTCAAAGCCATCGTAAAGGCAGCCGGCGTTGTTGCACTGCGCGTCGCACTTGCCGTCGTTGAAGTATTTCCAGCACTGCAGGGACTGGGAGCAGTTCTTCCAKGGGTCGTTGAAATTGAGGGAGCAGTCGCCTCCGTCCCAGCCACACGCGTGGTTGTTGCATTTCCCGTCGCAGATCTTGTTGCCCGCGTACCCGGCGCAAACCGCGATCTCGCACTTCTCCTCGATTTTGGGGGGGATGATATCCTGCCCGATGCCGCCTTGGAAATCAAAGTCAAGGATGTGGCAGTTGAGGCCATTGAAGTTGGCGGGGCAGTTGCAGCGGTAGTAGGGGGAAGCGTCGCCGAAGAACTCGCAGGTGCCCCCGTTGTAGCAGGGGTTGGAGTTGCAGGGGCTGCTGGCCGGGTACTGGCACTCGGGACCCGTGAAGGCCGGTGCGCACATGCACTTGGAGCTCTTGTGGATGGAGATGCAGGTGCCTCCGTTGAGGCAGTGCAGGTTCCCGCACGTGCGCGAGTCATTCTCGCAAGTGGCACCAACGAAACCCTGGGGAGGTGACAGCAAGGAGGGCGTTAGCATCACGGAGGCGCTGCATAAAACACCCACGTGCTTTGGGAAACTGAGCACAGAACTAGTGAGTTGTGTAGACACAAACAGGGCGTAGCTCTCGGGCTTCCATTGGAGCTAGTGAGGGACAAAAATAGTCCGCAGCGTAAACCCTGTTAGACCATCCCCTTCGTAATGAAAAGCGGCTCTTCTCCAAAGCGGCTGCTCCCCTCCAAGGGCAGCAGATACCTACCAGGGGGCATTTGCAGATGAAGCCACGGCCGGTGTTGCTGGCAACGGCACACGTGCCACCATTCCTGCACGGTTTGCCTTTACATCCATCCACCACCGTGTCACAGCGGCGCCCTGCAGAGGGAGAGGGACGTGCGTGAGACACCGAGGGAGATGTGCGAGACACGGCGGGACGTGCGAGCGACAGGAGGGCTGCAGGGGGGACGTCGGCGGGCTGTGGACACGGTGCTCACCTGTGTAGCCGGGCCGGCATTCGCATTTGTAGTCATTGACCCGCTGCACGCAGTTCTGGGTGCCGCGCGCGTCGCAGGGGTTGGACAGGCACTCGTTGACGTCTCCCTCGCAGCGCTCCCCTACAAAGCCAGGGGGGCAGATGCAGCTGTAGCCACCTACCCGATCCGTGCACTTGCCATTGTTAAAGCACTTGGGCCCCAGGGTGACAGGATCAAAGAAAGGGCTGCAGTCATCCACATTGATTTCACAGTGCACCCCTAGAGAAATGGGGGAACAACCCACAGAGCTTGTCAAACAGTGCCGGGGTGCCCGGTGGTGCCTCGAGCGCATCTCCCTGCCACGAGGCCGACCCGACGAGCTCGGTGGCGGTCCGGGCCACTGCTCTGGCAGGACACACGCAGCGCCCTGCAGCCCGAGCCCCGGCTACGCGGCCTTGACGCCTAAGCTAGCGAGCCAAGCCAAGCTCTGCTGCCGCGCTTGCTGCTAGCAGCCTGCGCCGCTAATGAGCACGTACCGAGGATAGCAGTACGCAACCCGCTAATGCCCCAGCCTGGGGAATTAATTTACCTTGAGTTCCTCTAGGGCAGGAGCATTTGTAGGTATTGATGAGATCGATGCAGGTTCCTCCATTCTGGCACGGGTGGGACAAGCATTCATTGATCTCTTCCGAGCAGTTAACTCCATGATAGCCAGCCACACACTGCAAGGAGGGAAGAGGGCAGCGGTTGGAGGTGTTCGCTCCAGGAACGGTCCCACTCAACCTGAGTCCCTAGATGGCTCCTGGGACATGCAGATGCCTGGTCTATTCCAGCCCCTGCCCTCGGGAGCTCTCACAACCCCACCAAGAGGGCCGAACGACCTTCACTGCCCTCGCTCCATGCTTCAGCATGGGAGAACGGCTGCAAAGGAACCCAGGGAACATCCTCAGCCTTTAATCTGGCAAAGGGGCATTAGGCCAGGCTGACATTCTGCTGCTTTTGCAGAAGAAAGGCTGCTTTCCCCCAGTGCATCTTGAAGCACAAAACAGGCTGTGATGTGATTCTACCGAGGGCAGAAGGGCTGCGGGAGGAAGCAGCAGGGAATCGCTGGGGGTGCAGGCTCCCCCATGGCACCCACCTCACAGGAATAGCCGCCCAGGTAGTCGGTGCAGGTGGCTCCGTTCTGGCAGGGGTTCGGGGAGCACTCGTCCACCTGCTCCTCGCAGTAGCTGCCGGTGTAGCCGGCTTGGCAGCGGCAGAAGTGAGTGTTGCCCGTGTCCACGCAGAGCCCCGCGTTCCTGCAGAGATGCGCCACGTCGACGCCTGCCAAGGAGAGCGCGGTGAGACACGGGCACCTCAGCAAGAGCCAACGGAAACCCCTCCTGACCACACTTCATGTGTCCCACCAGGACTGCAAGCTCCAGCATAGTGTGTTCACATCAGAGTAGCCCCTGAGATCATTCTGCATTGTGCCAGAATTGAACTCATCTGCAGAGCCCAGCAGCACAGGCGGCCGCTGTTCCTCGGGACACAATCCCAGCCCTGCTGAGGCAGGGAGTTACCTTGCTGCTTGGCAGCCACCTCGCAGGAGACGCTGGGCACGTCGCAGTAGAGCCCTGTCCAACCACTGTTGCACTCGCAGCGGTACAGGTTGTTGGTCTGCCAGCACTTGCCTCCGTTTTTGCAGGGAGAGGAGTCGCACCAGCGCACCAGGTTCTAGACAGGGGACAGCAAGGGATGGAGGGTCAGATCCAGCCRGCAGATACCGACAGCGACTGGGAGCAGCAGCATGAGAGAAGCACCCACAGCCGAGAGGGCAAGAGTTGTGTACCTGGCAGTTGAGGCCGGTGTAACCCTGGGGACAAGTGCACTTGTATGTCCCATAGCTGTCCTGGCAGGTGCCCCCATTCAGGCACGGCTTCGAGTCGCACTCGTTGATGTCGTGCTCACAGTAGCTGCCCGTGAAGCCGGGCGGACACAGGCAGGTGAAGGTGTTGATGCCATCCACGCAGGTCCCGCCGTTGAAGCAGGAGCTGGGAACACAGACACCACATGCCCGTGAGGCTTTGCCCTCAGCCGACGTGCTGGCCATCCCTGCGAGCGCAGGGCACGAGCAACTGGCCCTTGGCAAGGCTTTGCCCAAGGTCACAGGGCACTGCAGGGACTTCAGCCCTTTGTGTAAACCCTGCATCAGCACCAGATAAGGGCTGGCCCCACAGCCAGGCCAGTGCAGGGCACTCTTGGCTAGTACCTCTCGGTGCAGTCAGGCGTGTTGTTCTCGCAGTGGATCCCACTGAAGCCGGAGGGGCAAGTGCAAGTGTAGCTGTTGACGCAGTCGGTGCAGTTGGCACCATTCTTGCAGGGATTGCTGGCACACTCRTTGATGTCCTCCTCACACTTGGGCCCACGGAAACCAGCCAGGCACTCGCAGAAGAAGGTGCCAACTCCRTCGGAGCAGGAGCCACCGTTGTGGCACGGATCTGCACAGAGGGGACAGGCACAATCAGTGCAATCCAGCCCCAGCACGACGGCCCTGTCCAGAAGCTGCCCCACAGCGCAGAGCACAGGTCCCCTGGCTGTGCAGAGCGCAGGACAGAGCCAGGGGACAGAGAGAGGCCAGCTCAGCACGTGGCGGCCAGGACAAGGCAAGGGTGCACAGGACACGCTTGCTCACTGCCTGCACGTCACCTCCCCATAATCTCCTTCCTGTCGGTGCCCGCTCGGCCTTGCATTGACGCAGGTTGACCGAGGCACCCTCGAGACGCCCCAAACGCCCCCAAGCAGCGTTTAGCCCCATGGGAGCCCTCCCCACAGCTCGTCTTGGCCCCAGGAGGGGCAGAGGGGCCTTGGGGCCAGGGCAGGGCCCCAGGGCGGCGCGGGCTCTTACTTGGCTTGCAGTCATCGATATCGGTGTCGCAGTTGCGGCCGGTGAAGCCGGCCTTGCACAGGCAGCGGTAGCCGCCGTTGGTGTTCTGGCACGTGGCCCCGTTCCGGCAAGGGCTCTTCACGCACTCGTTGATGTCGATCTCGCACGTCTGACCTGCGAGGCAGAGCGGGGCACATGCTTGAGGGGTTGGGAAGCAAGAACCGCAGGGACGGCATTGCCTGGGCCCACGGAAGGGTCACATTGTGGTCCACTTCAAAGCAAGGGCTGGAGCCCTCGCAGCAACAGCCSTTGTGCAAGGGCAGGTGAGGGACTGTGTCCCATGTGCTGCTGCTGAGCAGTGGGGAAGGTCTGAGCCTCCTGTGAGGATGGGCATGGTGGAGGCTGCTCCATTGATGGGTCACACAGGCAGCCACATGCCCCATTTCCACCCGCTGCCCTCACCTCCATGCAGCCTTCCCTTCCCTCTTCATTCTTTCATTCCCCAAGTAACTGAGGGAAGAAAAGTGCCTGAGGGGGCTCGTTGTGATCAGCCCAGACTCTCCTGGTGTGGAAGCACCAGCCCAAGGCCCCGCCGTGCCCAGGTACCTTGCCAGCCAGGTGGGCAAGCGCAGGAGAAGCTCTCGTAGTCCTCCGACTCCCGGCATTCGCCACCGTTCTTGCAGGGAGCGTTGGCACAGGGGGCCAGCACATCCTCACACGTGGCTCCTGCGACAGGACAGACCCAAAGGCTTGAAAATCCATCACGATCCTCTCACGGTGCCCCAGGAAGGGAAGGTGGCAAAGCCCGCGATCCTCTCGCTACACCCAGCACCTTCCCCAGGCATCCCGAGCTGCTTCCAGGGTCCGGGCTGCCGCTGTGCAGCGCCATGGGACCCGCCTCCCGCACCCCTTCCAGCCCTGCCAGATGGGAGGGCCACGTTTCTCCACCACCCTTGGGTGCCCTGTGACCCCAGCTCTCCCCAAATCCTTTCAATTGTTGCCGCTTTGGGCCCACTGAAAAGCTGCAGTTCGGAAGTGAAGTTCGGGGTGTCTTTGCCCCTCTCGCGCTCCCCTGCTCAGCCGCTTTTCCTGTTTACGCCCAGCTAAGGGACACATTCCCTGCAAGCCCTTATCTTCCTTGTCAGCCAGTATCTCCCAAACCGGCCCTTGCTATTTTCCAGAGCCTTCCACTCCYGGCCTCACCCCTTCCCCATCCCCCCAGGGGTTTCTATGGCTACTGCCGAAGACGGGAAATGGGTCACGGCTTCCTACAATTGTGCACAGGTTGCCGAGTTGTGCCAGAGGAAGTGGCAGGCCGGCAAACAGGAATCGGGTCAGCAGATCCCGCCGGCCCCGAGCCCTCGCGCAGCCGGCACGGGCTCTGTTTTTCCAGCAAGTCCGTCAGGGATAAGCGGGGCCGCTCGCTGCACAGACCTCGGGGCCAAGCATCCATCTCTGAGGATGCCTCGTGGGCAGGTCTGGCTGAGCAGCCCTGGCCGTGCAGAGCACGGGGCCCTCGAGGAGGAGGGACGGGAGGAAGCCCTGGCCGGCTGCTTCCCAAGGCTCCTTCACGTTTCCTCTGGCGAGGCCAGGCTGGACCATGGAGCGGGGAGGTGGAGCCGCCGACCCGAGCGCAGCCCCCAACCCGTGAGCGCTGAGACTGGTTTGCAGTCAGGAATCACAGAATCACAGAATGTTCAAGGTTGGAAGGGACCTCTCGAGATCATCTAGTCCAACCTTCCTGCCCAAGCAGGCACACCCAGAGCATGTGGCACAGGACGGCATCCAGGGGGGTTTTGAAGACCTCCAGAGAAGGAGACTCCACARCCTCCCTGGGCAGCCTGTCCCAGGGCTCCGTCACCCTCACAGTGAAGAAGTTCCTCCTCACCTGGAGATGGAACTGCCTCTGTTTCAACTTATACCCATTGCACCTTGTCCTATCACTGGTCACCAATGAGAAGAGCTTGGCGCCTTCCTCCCTACATTCTCCCTTCATGAACTTATACACGTTAATGAGATCCCTCTCAGCCTTCTCCAAGCTGAACAGGCCCAGCAACACAGTCGCACACTGAGGGATTGCAATCGCTCTGGGATTGCAATCTAGGATTTCAACCCTGAGCCCAGGGGGACGGCCTGTGGTTGGGGAGCTGCCCCCCTCTCACCTGTATAGGGCAGGAGGCAGTTGCACTTGTAGCCAGCGACATCGTCAATGCACGTGCCCTGGTTCAGGCATGGGTTGGAAGCGCATTCGTTGATATTGGTCTGGCAGTTGGGTCCTGTGTTTAAAAAGATACATATATAGACGTGAGACACTGGTTCTGTTGGCAGTATCATCATGGGAGAGGGCCAAGGATATGCTGGGGACGCAATGATGACAACAGCAGCCACCCATTGCCCTTGAAGGGCCTTGACTCTTAGCTCAAGCTGTGGGAGCCTGTGCTCTGTTGAAGGCCCCTAAGATAACTTGCATTTCCACCACTCCCATCAAGACCAGGCATCTCTTATCTACACCGTGAAGCCTCGTGGTCCACCCAGAGCTCCCGCCCAGGCCGCTCCATGGAAGGAGTGGGGCAACATCCTTGGCTTTGTCCTTACCACTGAACCCTTCCCTGCAGGTACAGATGTAGCCACTGGTCATGTCCTTGCAGGTGCCACCGTTCATGCAGGGATTGGATTCGCACTCATCGTTGTTAATGTCACAGTTGGGCCCGCTCCAGCCTGGGTCACAGTCACACCTGTAGCTTTGGGGGGAAATTTAGAGCATAAGGCGCGTGATCCGGGCTGATCTTGTCCCACCATCCACCTCCTGTTGCAAAGTCAAGCCCCTAATCCTGCTTTTAGAGAGCAACATCCTTCGGGACTAGCACAGAGCATGGAACAGCACCAGCACYGGGGTTGGATGCTTGTCCCGCGTGTAAGCCATGGCAAACCCAACTTTCCAGAGCTCCCACGGATGCCATTCCCTGCAGACAGGGCAGCACGCCTGCCCTCCCGCCTACCCGTTGAGGCCGTCATGGCATCGCCCATGGATGCAGGGGTTGCTGTTGCACTCGTTCACTTCCGACAGGCACTTGGGGTCGTGGAAGCCCTCGGGACAGAGGCAGGTGAAGCCGTTGATGCCATCCTTGCAGGTGCCGCCGTTGTGGCAGGGGTTGCTGGCGCACTCGTCGATGTTCACGTTGCACATCCGCCCTGCGGGAAGGGGCCAACGGGGAAACATGGGAATGTGGCCG
This sequence comes from Nothoprocta perdicaria, assembly GCF_003342845.1. Lineage (NCBI taxonomy): Eukaryota > Metazoa > Chordata > Aves > Tinamiformes > Tinamidae > Nothoprocta > Nothoprocta perdicaria. Next base: position 2,384,927 of record NW_020455865.1, read on the forward strand.
CCCATGGGACACGGACAGGACAAACCCTGCTTGGGATGGCCTCCCGTGGGGACAGGTGCCAGCCCCCGGCGTGAGGCACCTCGGCGCTGCCGCGCGCTCCCCTCGCACCCTGTGCAAGGCGAGCAGGACCCGGTCCGCTGGGTGCTGGGCCCGTAACCCAACCTGCCGCGGGCCACAAAGGCGCCCTTGTCCACACCTCCGAAAGGGGCTGCCACCAGCCGCCACCATCAAACAAACCAGTCGGACGAGGCGGCAACCCGATACCCATGGGAGTGGACGCGCCGGAGTCGGGTTAGCGCCACCCGAAGCCCTTTGATTTTAATTCTTTTTTTTCTTTCCTAGCAAGGCGGGGCTGAAATCACTCAGAGCAAGCAAGAGGTGCAGGATAGGGAGCAGAAATGACTCCAGGGACTTGGATCCCAACAAGGGAAGACCAGTCAGGATGTCCATCAGCCCCTCCAGGACGCCCCATTTTGCACGTATGCCCCAGGAGAGGCGGGAAAACCTCTTGCAGTGGGAACAAAAGTCCTGCCAGCGCTGCCACCGCGCTGGGGGCGGATGAAAGCCGGGATGAACCCCGTGGGCGAGGAGGGCGGCGGGCGCTCACCTGCGTAGCCCGGCTCGCAGGTGCACTCGTAGCCGTTGATCCTGTCGATGCACTTGCCGTAGTCACAGGGGTTGCTGGCGCAGTCGTCCAGGTTGATCTCGCAGTTGGGCCCTGCGGGAGGAAGAGGAGGGCGGGAGGCAGCGCTTAGCTGGGTGCTCACCAGCCCCGGGCCCTGCTGACGAGGCAGAAGGTGCCGGCGCTGCCTCGGCCGCCACAACAAAGCGCATCCCGGCTGCCCAGAACCGGGAGAACCGGCGCCGCTGCCCGGAGAGGAGCCTCACCGGTGGTGCCCTTGAGGCAGAGGCAGTGGTAGGCRTTGTTCCTGTCCTGGCAGGTGCCGCCGTTGCGGCACGGCTGGCTCTGGCACTCGTTGATGTTGACGTCGCAGCGGTGGCCCGTGTAGCCCGGCTGGCAGAGGCAGGTGAAGGCGGCCACGCCGTCCTTGCACGTGCCGTAGTGGCAGGGGTCGGGGTCGCACTCGTCCACGTCCACCTCGCAGTGGGCGCCCGAGAAGCCTGGTGGGCGACGAGGACGGCGTCAGCGACCACGGCCCCCCGACCCATGTCATAGACTCATTATGGTTGGAAAAGACCTTTGAGATGGTTGAGTCCAACCRTGAGCCCCTCAACACCATCCTGCTAAACCATGTCCCTAAGGGCCTCATCYACACGGTTCTTGAACGCTGCCGGKGACRGGGACTCCWCCACYTTCCTGGGCAGCCTGTTCAACACTTGGCTACTCTTTCCATATAGAAATTTTTCTTAATATCTAACCTGAACCTCCCCTGGTGCAACGTGAGGCCATTCCCACTTGTCCTATCCGGAGTTATTCCGGAGAAGAGACCGACCGTTGCCTATCCCCATCCCCATCCCCATCCCCATCCCCATCCCCATCCCCATCCCCATCGCAGCCTTTGTCCCACAGAGCACAATACCATGGAGGGGGGGGGCAGAGCCGGGCACCCCCCGAGCAGCCCCCCCGGCTCCTTCCCTCCCTCCTTGGCCATTGGGGCCGGGGGCGGAGGGGCGAGGACAAAGTGGGGCTTTGAGGCGGCCCCGCCGGGCCCACATAGCCGCTTTTCATCGGGGGCTTGGCATGAGGCGAGACACTAATTAGGGGCCATTCAGCTGGAAGGGCTCTGGCGGGAGCCGCGCCACAAAAGAGCCACTGTTCGCCGGGGGCCGCCGCGCCTCGGGTTTCGCCCCCGAGCCCCTCCTCGGGGCTCCTCTTTTTTCTTTTTTTTTTCTTTTTTTTYYTTTTTTTTTWATGAAATTTATATGGGATTCGGTGGCGGCGCTGCGGGCCTCACCTTCGGCRCACTCGCAGCTGTAGGTGTTGGGCCCGTCGAGGCACTTGGCGCCGTTCTTGCAGGGCGTGCTGGCGCACTCGTCCACGTCGAACTGGCACAGGTGCCCGTTGAAGCCTGCGCGAGAGGCCACCGTCACCCCCCGCTATCCATTTTCCCCCTTTCCTCCCCCCAAGACCAAGTGCAACCCCCGCTTTTCCTCCCCATGCCCCTCAAAAAGCACAATAAGAAAGTGCAAATCCCGCTAATGGATTCCGCGGCGGGTCCCTCCGGAGCGGCCGCGCGGCTCCCGCCGGCCCCGACGTTTTCCCAGGCGGGCGCCGGGTTTCCATAGGGACGGCGCTGCGGGGCCCTGAATGAGGGGCTGTGACCCGGCGCCAACAACGTCTTATTTACATCTCTAGAGGAGCGGAGCCTCCCAACTTCAAAACCCGCCTTTCACGGATTAACCGTCTCCCCCGCTCCGTCCTGTCCCCATGCCTGCCCCGTCCTCCGCTCCTCCCCGTGACTTTGACACCTCATTCAAAGCCGCTGGCGAGGCCCCCCCTCCTCGCCCGCCTTCCCGAGGAGGCGCCTTTTCAAGTGCAAAGCCGAGGGGGTTTTATTTAATCCTGCTCCATGCTCGCTCCCATGGCCCGGGCCCCGGTGGCGGCATCGCCCGCCGGGCGCGGGATGGCTCTCGGCTTCGCTCCCGCCACGGATGGGACCATTGCGGGCAATGTGGCCACGGGTGCCCACGTACCTGTGGGGCACTCGCAGTGGAACTCGTTGATCTTGTCCACGCAGACGCCGTTGTGCAGGCAGGGGCTGCTGGCGCACTCGTCCGTGTTGATCTCGCAGTAGATGCCCTCGTAGCCTGCGGGCGAGAGGCCGTCAGCGGTGCCCGCACGCTGCGCACGTGCTCACAGCCTTGGTCTCCTCCCTGCCCTGGTCTTTGCCAGCCCGCCGCAGTTTGCAAACGGCAGAGCGCAAAAAGAGCCYGGCGCTGGCGCCCCACGCGCCGCTCCCCATCTCTCCATCACGACGGGAGACCGCAGGCTCTGTCCCCAACAGAGAGCTCTTTCTTTTCCCTTTTATCCCTAAGCAAACAAGCCTCTCATGGCTACTAGCCCAAATCAATCCCGAGCTGAGGCTGGCGGATGACGGGAGCCTTCCCTGGGCGCCTCATCCCCGCGCTCCAAGGCCACGGAGCCCCGGTGCTCACCGGGCATGCAGATGCACTGGAACTCCCCGATTTGGTCCAGGCAGGTGGCATCGTTCTGGCAGGGGTTGGAGAGGCACTCGTTGACATCTATCTCGCAGCGGGGCCCCGAGTAGCCCTGCAGGCACTGGCACTGGAAGGACCCTTGGGTGTTGATGCATTTCCCCGCGTGCTCGCAAGGGTTGGCACCTGGAAAAACGGCAGGGAAAACAGCAAGCTGGAGAGCAGCTCGGGGGCGGCGCACGAGGCCCCCGCCGCCTGCTCCCGGCGCTCACCCAGCGAGCACTCGTCCACGTCCTGGTTGCAGGCGGGCCCCATGTAGCCCGAAGGGCAGGTGCAGATGGCCTTGCCGTTGACGGGGTTGGTGTCGCAGTTGGAGCCCTCGTTGCAGGGGTTGCTGATGCAGGCGTCGTCAAGGTGGCACAGGAGACCTGGGGGGCAGCAGATGCGCTCGGGTCAGCGCTGCCAGCCACGATGCAGCAGCGAGAGCTCCGCTGTCCCCTCCTCCAGAAGCCCATGGCCAAGGAGAAGAGCCCGTGGCCTTCCCAATGCAGCCCCTTCCCGGGGCTGCGGGGACGGGGGTCTCACCCGTGCGGCCGTGGGGGCACTCGCAGTAGAAGGAGGCCACCCGGTCGTGGCAGGTGGCCCCCTGGAAGCAGGCGGCCATGGCGCAGTCGTCGATGTTCTCGCTGCAGTCCTCGCCCGTCCAGCCGTTGACGCAGACGCAGTTGTAGCCGCCGTGGTTGTTGTGGCAGGTGCCCCCATTCTGGCAGGCGTTGGGCATGAGCTGACACTCATCCACATCCTCCGTGCAGTACTGGCCTGCGAGGAGACAGCAGCTCAGCACGGACACGGCGCCCGCGCTCCCAACTACACTATCTGAAGGTCAACAGAGGCTCCGTGCACCCAACGCGAGCGGTTCTGCACTCGGGGAAGCGGCACTGCTTTATCCTYGGAGCAGGACCCAGCTCGGTCCTGCTACACCCTGCAGCAGGGTCCTTACCTGTCCACTCAGGTGGGCACTGGCAGTTGTAGGTGTTGACGCCGTCCACGCAGGTGCCCCCGTTYTTGCAGTTGTTGCCCGGGCAGTCRTCGATGTTCTCCTCGCAGTTCTGACCCGTGAAACCTGAGCGGAGGAAAGAGCCGGATCTGTCGTCTGGGGTGCGGGCACCTCACCCTGATTCCCACGGCCACCAAGACCCAAAGTCCACATCCCAAATGGGGGCTCCCCAAAGTCGCGCATGGAGCCCTTGGCTGCGGTGGTCACAAACGTGCACCGGCCTGCAGCTCGTTAACAATTAACGCACATGGAGGCAGCCCGGCTGGCTCCCTGCGCCCGYGGCTTCCAAGGCGGCCCCATTCCCTCCGGAGCGCCGGGCAGCTCCAGCCAGGCTCCTGTCCCTCYGCAGCTCCCCCGGCAGCATCCTGGCTCCGACAGGGCTTGTCCACAGCGGATCCGCATGCGAGTCCGGCCCYGCCGGCTCCGCGGCCAGCCGGGATGCACCGGGACTGCTCCCACCGGCGCTGGCGGCACYGGGCCCTGAATCGCCACGTTTTAATTTCATGTTTAAAGAGCCTAATGACTAGTTTTTGCCCTGGAGGAGAATCTTCCGCTTTGAAGCCTGTCCCAGCATGAGTGATGGGTCCCAGCCCTCTTGTCCACGCTGCCCATCTCTATTTTATCGCCTCCATGTGTGAGCGCAGCACGCAGGGAAGCCGAGCGGCCCCGAGCTGTGGCCAGGGCGCCCGCGCTCTTATCGGGATATCTGTCAGGCAAGTCCTGCCCCCAGCAGCGCCTGTTAACATCTTGAACTGTCACTTGTCCTTGCTGCAGGCTGAGGGCTCTATTTACTGTAAACACTGCCCGGGTGCAGCCGGGCAGGGCTGCCAGCGGGACGGACACRCGGCCGAGCCCAGCCCGCCTCTCCGGATGGGGCCTTTCCATGGGAACGCTTTGGCTGGGATGGACCGTGCACCCTGGCATGGAGCGTGCTGGTGCAACGGAGCTTCTGCAGCTCCGGGGAGCAGCCGGGTGCCCCCTCGCCCCAAGGCAGAGGTGCCGAGCGCCCCGACCGCGCCGGCRCTCCGAGCTGTTCAAAGGCCTCCTGAGAATCACGCCCGGGCTGTTTACCCCAGCAGAAAGAGCTCAACGTGCTCGGCTCTGTTTTACGGGCAGAGGGATCAAGGTGCACGGGYGCCTGCACCAGTGCCAGGCCGCACGGGAGGAGCAGGGAGCCTGGCACCAGACCCAAGGCCCGGCTCCCCGCGGCGGGCYTTGTCCCTGTCTCTCTCTTTAGGGCCCTGCTTCCCTCTTGCTAGCGTCAGCCCTACCGTATAAGCAGCAATAACAGTTATTTATGACTGCTGGTAGGACTCCAAAGCAGATAACGTTGAGTTGCGCCTCGTTTTTAAGCAGCCCGGCCGAGACCGAACAGCAATAACCGGCAATGTCTTCGATACCGGGATTAACTCATTCTGAACCATCCGAGTGAGTAATTAGTACTGCAATTACTTTAAACTCAGGGTTGCATTCGGCAGTGATGGCACGATAAAGCAGACGAGATTAGTTTAAGTTTAAGAAACCCGGTACAGTCAGGCTTCTCTGGAAATGAAAAGGGGACATTGTTTTCCGATCCGCCGCGCCACATACCAGGATATCAATCACTCCCTTATCATGTGAAAGGGCCCCCGGTCCCTCATGCCGCTGCCAGAAGCCGATAGAGCCCGTGCAACAAGGCGCATGCCTGCAGGATCCCAATCCCGCGGCCCCTCCGGAGCCTCCCTGCGGAGCTGGGGCATCCAGCGGGATGCAAACCGGCTAATGCAGCGTGCGGATGTGCTGGGAGCTGCTCCCGAAGCCGCAGCCGGGTGTGAAAGCCCCGACCTGCCCCATTCCTGAAGGGCTTCCCCCCGGGGGCTCCTTGCACCGCCCTGCAAGGTGCTTCCCTCCCCAGCCGGTGAGCAACCCCAGCCCGGGCAAGGACGGGAGGTTTTCTGCATCCCGGGTGGGCGTGCGGGTAATAAATCCTGAAGAGCCCCGGGTGGTTTTGGTGGGTATAAAACGCCTGAATTAGAACAAGCCTGAACTTGGTGAAGGGGATGAACTCCCTAAGCCTTGCTGCAGCGCAAGACGACTCTCCCATGGGGCAAGCCTGCCCGCTGCCCTGTGCCCACTGCCCTGTGCCCACTGCCCTSTGCCTGCTGCCCTGGCCCTGCTCAGGGCTACAGGCCACCTCCGGGTCAACCTGCAGCCCTAGGGACACAGGGACGTGGAGTGGGTGCAGGTGCCAACAGGCGGTGGAAGCAGCGCCCAGGCTGTCGCTCCATGCGGAGGTTTCTCAGGCAGCTTAGCGCTGCCGAGGGCATCGTCCCGAGGGGGAGGCCACATGCCTCCTGCGGCGTCTGCCGCACACAGGTTGGGGAGCCTGGTGGGATTCATCCCGCTGCAAACAAAGCCCAGCCGCCAAGGGGGTGCCTGCCCCACAGGTCTGTCTCTCACTCCAGGTCCTCTCCCTCTGTCCCAACCATGCTGCAAACCACAACCCCGGGCACAAGCGAAGGGACCCGCCGGGGGACATTGTCACCATCTCATTTCTCCCGCCYGGCTTCCAGGGATATCCCAGGGATATATTGCCGGGGATACATTCCCTGTATTCCCCCCGTGCACTCCCAGCCGCCGAGCGCCTTCCTGCGCTGCCCTGGCGAGGGTYTCCCCCAACTCGGCTCACACTCAGAAGCCAGCACCAAAATAGCTATTCCTGGATGATTATTCCACTCTGGAAGTGGATTAAGCTAAAGCGGAAAAAGGCACTCTTATTCTGGAATATGAGCATCCGCACAGGGGCCTCTACTGAAACGGCTGTTTTGGACGAGCTATTTTGGTGAATCACCAAGTATAAAGGGCCCCCAGATGACCTCTCTTCTTAAGGGATGGCCGCCCAGCATCTTCCCGAGCGCTCGGGCTGCGGCTCCGGCCGCTCCGCGTTTCTGTCCCTCCCCACGGCAGCAACGCGAGCGAAGATTTGGCACCGCTTGGCACGGGAAAGTCCTGCAGATTTGCTGAACTGTCCGCACCAGGACAGTCCACAGAGAGYGAGAGGGAAACCCACTTCCTAACAAAAATGTCAGCGCGAACAAAACAGCTGGCCCAAAGCCCTGCTGTGTTTCGCACCATCCCGGTGCCCTGAGCGCCCCGCTCGGCACAGCTGTGGCCAAGTGGGCAGCGTTTTGCCCCGGTGCATGCAGAGGGAGCAGGTTTGGAGCAGGCATTTACCTTTCTTGAAATGCTCTTTGAAATGCATATTATAAAACTCCCGGCCACAGCAACTTGCTGAAGACCATGCAGGGCAAGGGAGCTGCAAAAGGGACTCCAGGCTCTGCCCAGCTCCCTGTGGCTGCAACCGAAAGGCCATGGGGAGCCCGTGGCTGCAGAGGCAGCCCCTACCTGGCAGGCACGTGCAGTCGTAGGTGGTGTCGCCGGTCTGGCGGCAGGTGCCCCCGTTCTGGCAGGGCGACGGGTTGCAGGGCACGTAGAGGTGCTCGCAGTTCTGCCCCGTGTAGGCCGGCTTGCAGGAGCACTGGTAGGTGCCCACCTCGTTGGTGCAGGTGCCGCCATTCTTGCAGACGGCGGGTGAGAGGCTGCACTCGTTGACGTCCTGCTTGCAGTTGGCGCCGTGGAAGCCGGCCGTGCAGCGGCACACGTAGTGGGCCTCGAAGGGGACGCACTGCCCGCCGTTGGCGCAGGGGTTGGAGGCGCAYGGGTCGGCCTGCTGGCACGTTTTACCTGCGGGGCGAGGGGGATCGGAGCAAGGAACATAGAGTCATTGTGGTTGGGAGAGACCTTTGAGCTCGTCGAGTCCAACTCGAGCCCCTCCACACCATCCTGCTGAATCGTGTCCCTAGTGCCTCATCTACCCGTTTCTTGAACGCTGCCAGGGACAGTGATTCCATCACTTCCTTGGGCATCACTTCCTTGGGCAACCCGCTCCAAAGCTTGATTGCTCATTCCATGCAGAAATGCTTCCTAATATSTAACCCAAACCTCCCCTGGCACCACTTGAGGCCCTTTCCTCCTGTCCCATCAGCAGGATGAGGATGCCAACTGCAGCTCGGGCATGCAAGGAGGGACACCCCTGCACTAGGGAACCCCCAAACCAGGAGATTTCCAGKTTTTCCAAACCACTCTGGGGCCAAGCGCATTATAGGGCGTTCCATTAATCCCCCCAGCCCAAAAGCTCCCTTCGTGCGTGTCCCGGGGCCGCCCCTCACCTGACCAGCCGGGCGGGCAGCGGCACTTGTACTCGCTGAGCGTGAGCAGGTCGCAGGTGCCGCCGTTGCGGCAGGGGCTGCTGAGGCAGGCGTTCTCGCGGGGCGTCAGGCAGAGCTCGTCGGAGAAGCCCACGCGGCAGGCGCACGCGTAGTCCACGGTGCCGCCGCGCACCACGGCCGTGCACGTGCCCGCGTTGCGGCACGGCGAGCTGGCGCACGGGTTGGGCAGCTGGCACCGCTCGCCCACGTAGGCCCCGCTGCACCTGCGTGAGACACRGGGACGCCGTCAGGGGGGCCTCTGCAAGAGGGGACCCCCTCCCCGGTCCCCGAACCCGCAGGGGGACAGGGACAGGGACMCCCGGGGCAGTGGGTGCCACCCCTTGCAGCCYGCCCGGCCCTGCACGGCTGCTCTGGCCCCCGAAAGTCTCTGTCCCGACGACGGCTCGGGGCGGAGAGGAGAGGAAGATTAAAGAGGAGCCTCTCGCAAAGGCTTCCCCCATCAAGGAGCCTGCTCAGACTTGCAAAACCGCAGCCTCCATCCTGCTGTTCACCACAAACTGCTTTTTGTCCCCCCTCCTCTTGCTGAGGAGGAAGCTGAGGGGACACGATTCACCCTGTGCTGCCGGGGCCGGGAACGGTGCCCCGAGGGTCCCCCATGGCACCTCCACGGAGCCAAATGCTCTGGACCCCCGTGGGCAGCGCACGCGGCCCCGACGCCTGCACCGTCGCGTCGCGTCCCTCCCTGGCGCTTCATCCCCCGCGGGGCCCCGAGAAACGGCCAGCGGCTTGGCCATCTGTCACCAGAAGCCATCAGGGATGAGCCAACGGTCTCGGGAAGCGCCGGGCCAGGTGCTGGGAGCGCCGGTGCCGGGCGGCTCCAGCCCGACGTGGCACCGCGCTGCCCCGCTCCGGACCTGGCTGCATCCCGGGACCGGAGCGGCGGGACGAGCCCAGTCCGAGGGCACCTGCATGTCAAGAGAGGCTGCAGAGGGGGGTCCATGGGCACCTCCCCGGCACAGACCTCCCTGCTCAGTGACTTCTGCTGGGCGCTTTCAGCCAGGGGCGCTGCCCAACAGCTCTGCTCACCTTACCTGGCTTCACAAGAGAGATTTACAGGGCTGGGCTGCACTGCAAGCAGGGGCTGTGCCAGGACGATGGCACCATGTCCCCACACCGAGACGGCACTGTATTCCACACCGGGATGGCACCGTGTCCCACACCGGGACGCCGAGGCCACCGCATGCAATGGACGTGGTGCACAACGGTGCAGCCCTTGCCACACGGTGCAGCCCTCGCCATCCTCTTCCCCAACCCCAATTCTCGCATCCAGCCACTCTCCAAAGCGTCCAGCTGCCCTGGGCCATGCACAAAACGCCTCCCCCGGCTGCAGCACTTTGCTGGCACAGGGCACAAGCAGAGATGCTCTTGGGGACGCGGGGACATGGGCCAGGAGGCCCCACAACTGCCCGTCACCCACGGGGCAAGCAAGGAGCAGCGGCTCTGCTGGCACCTCCAGCCCCAAAAACCCAGCAATCAGCCCCAAAGTGCCACCCCGCAAGCAACAGGCGGCAGCGACGTCCTCGTCTCTCTCCCCCTCTCCCCGTCCGTTTTATTTTTTTTTTTTTAACCCAATTCTGCTTTCATTGTTGGCGCTTGTGTGAGAATTTGTCGGGCTCCGGCGACATTTTGAGTTAATGAGCCGGCATTATCCGGGCCCAATGGGAAAGAAAATGCGGATAATAATAAATCAGGGCATCTGCTGGGCGCACAAAGGGCGGCGGGGAGCAGGTGTGCATGCTAATGAGGGCACGGCAGCTGCTGCGCGCCCGCCGCCACCGTCACCGTCACCGCCGCCGCGCGCGGGCACCCAGAGCCACCGTGTGCAGTCATCTGTTAACCCCGTCCTCCTCCTCCTCCTCCTCGCGCACACACACACGCTTTTTTTCTTAAAACAATCCCTGGCGCGGAGGGAGAGAGGCGGAAGGGAAAAGCGCGGGAAGGCGCCGGCGCCGTCCGAGCGCTCRCGACGTGCTGCGAGCGCGCAGGCTCGTTAGCGGCTTATCGTTAGGGGCTCGCTTGGGGTGCCCAYGCTTGGAGAAACGCCCCCACGTTTCACGGGAACGCGCTGATTTTTGKTTTTTTGAGGGGTTTCTATTCACTCGCTTTAGAAGCTGGCTGGTAAAGGCGGTGACTCCGCCGGGGCCGCGCGACCCGGCTGCGCTCACGGGCCCGATGCTCCTCCCGCACCGAGGGGGCAGTTTCCACGTGTGAACTGGAAAGCGGCAGCAAAGCAACTTTTGGGGAGGGAAAACAAAACAAAAACACAGCACAACCAGAACCAGCCACCCCTACACCCATTGCGAGCAGWGCAGGGCTTGCTCCTGCACAGAGCCCGAGCAAATCTGCTATGGTTAGAGGACCACACTTCTGAATAACGGCATTTTCTTTGCTTTGCTTTTGAAGCAGAAGCCCTTCTTGCCCTGCTGTATCACAAACGGGGCCCAACTGTTTAACAACAGTGCAAACCACACCAGCAACTTCTCGCTTTCCCCAAAGACGCATTTGCCTGCAGGACCCCCCCGCACCTCCAAGCCGAACCCCCAGATCATGCCCTTCACCCCACAGCACCACCAGCACGGCTGGCAGGGGCCGGCAAGGGCGCTCCCGGGAGCCTAAGGCACAGGAGGAATTCCGACAGTGCCAAGCGGCCGCTTCATCCCCGGCAGAGCTGCTGGAGTCCCGCGGCGAGCGGAGCCGCCTGAGCTGCATTTAAAAGCCCAACAACCACAAGCGCTTTGGAGACTCCCGGCTGAGGAGGAGAACCCGGAGCCAGCGCTCGCATGCAAAGCAGGAGATCAAAAACCAGGTAGACACCACGAGCAGCCCGGGAGGGGATTTATTCCTCGGCTCTGCTGGGTTCAGAAAGCCCAGAGTCAGCAATGCCGGGACGGCGGCGCGTTGGGAACGCTGCAAACCTCAGGACAGGTCTGCCYGCTCTGCCAGGGCACACCCGGAGCGCTGCCTGTGCACGAACACCCGGCCAGGGGTGTTGCTCACAACCGAGCGGCCTTGGAGGGCTCATCCTCGTCCTCCTGGCGCAAGGTCTCCTGCATGGCCCATGGCTCCGATGCCAGAGCAAGCTGTGGTTTTTCCTTTGCCATTTCCCAAGCAAGGGCTTTGCAGACTAAACGCAGGGCAGCTTATGGGAATTAACATAAAAGACATTAAAGCTGCACTTTAATTATAGACATATACTATTAGTGTGTGCATACATACATACATATAGGCAGGGCAGGTGCTTTAGGATGAAGACGTGCCAGAAAGGCCACCGTGGCCCTGAGAAACCAGCCTCCACACAGCGAAGGGAGCTGAGCTCCTGGCATCGCCCAGGTCCAAAGGATCCTTCCTGAAATCCCTGCTCACAGCGGCGTCCGGCTCCCGAATCCACCAGGAGCAGCTACAAGCTGGCGGGGCGCTCACCGCCCCGAGCTGCTGCTCGCTCGTTACCCCGGCGGGGCTGGGCCCATCTCTGGGTTTTGGAGGCTCCATGTGGCAGCAGTGTCCGCGGCCGAGCCCGGATTTGCACCGCGGCTCCTGCTCGCCCCGGCGCCGTTTTGTTGGGACAGGTCAGGAGGAGGCCGGCGGCTCCATTCCCATGGCCGCGGGATGCGGCGGGTGCCCGGCCCTGCCCGGGCTCTGCCCCAAATGAGTGCTCAGGGAGCGCGGGGTGCTCCGGATCCATCCACTCCCTCTGCTCCCTCTGCCCCTACTCCCTCTGCTCCAGATCCATCCACTCCCTCTGCTCCCACTCCCACTCCCTGCGCTCTGGCACCCTTGGCGAGGGCCATGCAGCGGGATGCAGGGCCAGGCAGCGCATCCCTGGGGAGCATCGGGGCTCCGACCGCCGAGCCCCGACCAACTCGCCGCACGGCTCCGCCGCTCCGCTTTGCTCTGCCTGCCGCGCATCCCTCGCGAGTGATTCACGCGTACGACCCCGCGGGATTTCAGCAGGGCTCTGGAGCGCTCCGGAGCCGGGAGGAGCCGCAGAGGTGCCCGGGGGGCCCATCCGCACTGCCCGGCGCCGTTTCCCCCGGAGCCGCCGGCAACAGGTTTCTCCGCTCCGGCGCTCGCCCTCCGCAGCAATGCGGCCACTGAAAGCATCCTGGGGCAGATGTTCCGCCGACCTTTCACCCCACGCTAATTCGGGAGTTTGGGCTGTTTTCCCTGCGGAGCGGAGCGGCCATCTGCCGCGGAGCGGGGCCAGACCCGCCCGCGCCGGGCGGCCGCGCGCGCTGACGCCGCCGGCAAAGGGCCCCCCCGCACGGAGCGGAGCCCGTTCTGGGCTCCAAACGGGCAAAAGGAGCCGGAAAAGTGCCGGAAAGGCCCGTGCGAGCCAGTGTGTGGCGAGGCCGCTGGCTCCTGCGGGACGGTGCAAAACGGTCCCCGAGGGGCCAAGCGGGAGCTGCGCTGCTTGGGTTTCTTCCCTGTGAGATTGGAGGAAAGGCGAGATGTCCAAGCAGAGAAGCTCCCTTTGCGCCTTATTTGYGCCTTCCTTTGCAAAAGAAGCTGAGCTTATTTGCACCAGCTCATGCAAACCCAGCCCAAAGTGCTCAGGTTTTCTCCTTCCATTAGACACCCCACCACAGGAGTCACTTTTCCAGTTGTGCCAGTGGCTTTTCTCCCTGGCACAGACAGGGATCCACTTGCCAACGCTCTTCTGTTGCACATGGTGTCCCGGGGAGGCAGGATTTGCATCCTGCTGCCTCCATTCCCGCTCCATTCCCACTCCTCCATCATACCACCACGCAGGACAAGGTGGAGCCCCGCACCCAATGGCACTTCCAAAAGTCCCACCCAGGTGTTACTTCATTAARCGCTCTGGGACACGAGCCTGGGAAGAAGGAAACAATTCCGGAGAGGGAGCTTGGCTGGCAAAGCAGCAGGTTCCTTCGAGTGACATCAGGTTAATAAAGCAAGAGCAGATTCCAGCCTCGTTTAATTAAAAAAAAAAAAAAAAAAAAAAAAGAAGAAGAAAAAAGCAAACTGCAATCCCAGGTCTTTGATGTGTTTTGCTTTTTCTTCTTTTTTTGTTCCAGGTCGTTTTTGACCTAGCCCAAGCCATCTAATTGAGATTTTTAAGACCCAGACTTTCATCTGGGAAGAAACTAAAGGAATTCCCAAAGCAGGATCATGGTCAGGGGTGAGGGAAAAACGTGCTAGAGCCACTGTTCTTCTCGGGGAAAGAAAGGGRAAAAAAATGGCTTTGTTTCTTAAGTAGACATTAGTGCGGACAGCGGTGGAGTCAAAGTTCCCATTGTCATGAAAAACAATATAATCCCATTACTAAGCAAAGTGGCCCGGCTATTCACCAGCASCAGCAACCCACTACCTGGGAAGGAGTCGCTTTTCAATGGGGCTTCATTCACAATAAACATGAAAGATGCCTAAGGAAGAGACCAAGACAAAACTTGCCTCATTCCCACCCTCCACAATGGGAATGATGAAGTTTTCTTTTCCCCCCCCWGTTGAATTTTTTTGTTTTCCATATCCTGCGCCGGCGCAAATCCGCACGGCGCTATTGTTGGCAGGACGGGATCGGCTCCCCCGCCGACGCTGTTCCTGGCCGCTTGGAAGCCAAAGACTCGTTTTTGAGGACGGCTCGGACAGCAGCGGGTCCAGAGCCCCCTCCGGATGGTGACATCCCTGGAAAACAGCCACTAAACCCTTGCAGAAGGCAATGCTCCATTTGGAACAACCTCCCGGAGCGCCGGGGCCCTGGCACGTGCYGCTGTCACCATCTCGCCATGGGAAGCCAAAACTCCTCTTTTCCCCCCAAAACCCCATTTTGGCTCAACACTGAGCTGCCCTACAAGGAGAATYCCACCGGGAACACGCACGACCTCCACGTCCCGCTCTCCTCCTGCTGAAAATGAACCCGAGATGAAGCTCTGAACTGCTACGGAGAGTCGAAACCCCCTMTATTTAGCTGTGGAATTTGGAGCGAGGAGGAGAGCGGGGTTACGGAGCGCAGCCCAAATCCCACCGCAAAGCAGAGCCATTTGCACTGGGGACATCTTGGTGGAGCCAGCGGGCGGACAGGAGGGGACAGCCCGGCAGGGGACGAGCAGACAGGGTAGCTCCAGCTCCCTTGGAGTTGCTTTTCCTCCGAAACAACAAAAATCCCCCCAAAACCAACGAGGAGCAATTGCCGCCTTCAGCGCACGGAGCAGAGGCCGATCCCTCCGTGGGCGCCGGGCTGGAGCAAGGCAACGGCGCGGGGAAGCCGCCGCCTTGGGCACCTTGTGCCGGCAGAAATCCCTGTGTCAACACGCGGCCGGCGCACAAAGGGCGCCGCGGCTCCGGGCGCATTCTTCCGCGGCGCTCCTTGGAAACCCACCTTTCCCAGCGAGCCGGCGGCCCTGTGAACGCGCCGGCTGTCGCYCCGCGCCTTTTGACTTGGGGGACGGTGTCCAACATTTTAATAGGGCCCGGGGCTGCCCCCCCGGCCGCTCCCGGGACGCGGGCTCCTTGCTGGCCGTGGATGCGGATGGGCTCGGCACACGGTGCCCTACCCGCTGCCGATGGCCACGCGCCCCCGCAGGTGCCAAGAGGAGGTTTTAAGGGGGTGGGTTCCTCGCAGTGGCTTTGGGAGGGTCTTTGCTTGGCTTTCTGCACCAGGGTGCTCAGCACCGTGGCCACGGGCTTGCTCTTCCCTCTGCTCTCAATGAATGCGCGCAGCTCTGCTCAGTGGTGATATATTCCGGATAGATTTCCAGGTATCTGGAAGTAAATCACGGCACATTCAGGAACACTCAGCCCTCGTGGTGTTGCGGAGTCGGTGCCCTGCAGGAGACACRTCCTGCAGAGCCACGAACAAGGGTGCCCGGGGCAAGAGGAGGCAAAGCAGGGGCACCAATGCCAAAAAGAGCCTTTGAATCCTCGCAGGAAGAGTCCCTGGTGGGTGCATCCATATGGAATGTGGAGGATTAGCCCCTGGTCCAAAACAGCTCCCACCACCCCAAGGGGTGCCCAAACCTCCAAGCACCTCCAAGCAGTGGCTGGTGAGGCACCTGGCCACCCAATAGTGCCATAAAAAAGCCAGGACAAGGAGGAGGAATCCTCACCATCAGCAGCAAAGCTCAGCTCTGCAAGCCCAGCCCATGCAACCTGTTAAGCCCGGGATGGAWCCTACACAGCCCTGCGAGGCCCAACAAAGCCCAGCCTTGCAAGAAGGGCCCAAGTCCACACGGATCTTCCCCCGGAGCCTGGCAAGGCTCTCCTCTTTGGAGAGCTCTGCTCCCAGCCCACGGCTGCATGGCTCTGCCTGCAGCCTGCCCCATCTATTAAATAAGGGCAACGTTATAGCATCATTAAAACTTAATAAATCCATTTCCCTATAAATACCATTCAATACAGGTTTTTTTTCGGAAGGGAATTAGGGTGAAAACTTGTTAGAGGAAAATGATTTACGCACAAATAAATTTTTGCAACTTGACCAAGCGTGAAAGTTTCCCATTAAAATGCAGCTCAGCTCCCTTTGCTGGAAACGTGCAAGAACCTAAATAACCAAGGCCTAAACATTAACCGTTTAACCGGCTTTTCCAATATTAACTGCAGGTGGCTCTGGGGGAAGGCGAGGACGTGCCGGGGGGATGCCAAAACCGGCAGCGATCACTGCACCAGGGAAATGCAGCCCGGGGCGATGATCCCGAGGGTCTGTTTTGGGGATATTTGGCTAGTTTTTGGACCCCGGTGTGGAGATGGGAGAGGGAAATGCCTAAATATCTTCCTCCTGCGCTGCCATGCATCCCTATGGGAGCGACGCCCATGGGATGGAGCACACTCTGGAAGTTCCAACGCCCGATCCAAAGCGATCCCCTGGACCTGGGGGTTCGTTAGCCGGGGAGAACACTCCGTCCGGATCCAGAGCGCGCCGGCCCGGGCTCCCTGCACCCTGCGGCTACTCCCTAGTTAAACACACTTCTGCCCCGTAAATTGCACATTCCACCCAGGAACGCGGGCTGTTACCCACGGGGACACCTCCAACACGAGCAGAACGAGGGTCACCGCACCTGCGGGCTCGGAAAGAGCGAGTTAATTTGCAAGCAATGTTATTTTAAAACTTGCTAACTGCCTGCTGATGATGTTATCCAGCCCCTTAATTGGCGGGCGGCTTGGTCCTGGGATGACTTATCCGTGTTTCCCTCGTGCAACATGCTGTAAATGGGAACAGCAGCATGTGCAGCATGAGCCGGCACGAACGGACCTACCCGGGGATCTTGCCCGGGTGGAAAAACAGCCCTGTGCAACCAGGGTGGTGTGAGAGGGAAGGGAGCGGAGTGAAATAAAAGGGAATTGCAGGTGCCAAAGCCAGTGCTCTGCTCTGCAGAAGTTCTGCAGCAACTTGGGTGAGGACAACCTGCACAAATAGCTCATGCTCTGCACCCCCGGGAGCTACAGAGCCAGCTCCTCCCTTTTCTGCTCATCTCAGTGCCACRAATACCCCCGAGGGTCCTCCTAAGGTATCTTCTCTTGAGCAGAACCAGTGGTGACCTCCAGCCCAACCGAGCTGTCTGGGAGAGCTCCATCACAGCCATCCAAGCAACGTGGGGGAAGACCAAAAACCTCAGACCAACCAACGCAACCCAAAAGGGAGTTAGCAGAGGTAAGCAGAACCACTTAAGGCAACGGGTAACCATGAAGACACCTTGGATTCTTCCAGAAACAAGCTAAAAATCCCACGGCTGTCCCAGTGGCCCCACCAACCCAAGTTCTCAGCAGAGTTTCTCCTCCACTGGATCCTGCAACAAAGTGACACTTTTGTATTTCCAGTCTCCCCCCTCTTGCCCATTTCCACCTTGTTCTTCCCGAGAATGAGATCAGACATGAAATAACCACCAAGAGCTCTCAACATGGCTGAATCACCCCTCGGCGGGTTCTTTAAGAGCTTCCTCCGCTCGATTGTTCAACACTCCACCCTCTTCCTCTCCAGCACCGAGACTGCATTTTTTCTTTGTTATTATTTCATGGAAATAACGTTGGGTTAAAGCACATGAGAAAGAAAAAAAAAAAATGAGACCAAAAGGAAACTTCCGCCCTTTGCCGTGAGATAACAATGACTGAGCAGTTGAATAACTTGGGGGGCAGAGCGAGCTGCAAAATTCAGATCGCTCCTCCGGCTTCCTGGTTGTCTCCAGAAAGAGCTTTAAGCTGAAATGGTCATTGCCTGTGGCTCTGGTCCCTCCTTCCGTGTCCCGGGCCACCCTTTGCCCACGGCAGCTGGCAGGGAGCAGCAGCTCGCGGCTCCATCCCTGCCACCGCGGCGCGACTCCCGATTCATAAACAGAGGAAGTACTTGAGCAAACTGACTTTTCCCCCTTTTCAGAGTGCGCCCAGTGATTAATTTAACTTATTCCTTTCCTTTGCAGCCCATTTTGCTTCTCTGGGCGAGACGAGGACGCCACAGGCGGAGCCTTCCTGGCTTTACCAGCGAGGCGCTGGTGGAGCGGGGCTCCCAGCTCAGCCCTCCTTCATRCCATCTGCTTCCAACTAGTGGAACAAGGGAGGTCCTGGGAATACAAGTCACGTGGCGCCGCAATCTAAAATCAGCCCTACTCATTTGCAGCGATGCCAGGCAAAAAAATCACAGTTGTCCCAAAGTCTAAGGAGGAGCTATCGCTACCAGCCCAAAGGAGCTTTTGGAAAAAAAAACTCATTCTGTCTGGGAAAAAAAAAAAAGTCTCGGTTAAAAAGAAGCCTTTTTGGGAAAACCACAGCTCCCCAACCTGGGAAACCCAAGCGCCGCGGCCACCAGCCACCATCTGCTGCCCAAGCCACCCGGCCAGGGGACTTTTTAGGGCTCTGACACAAGTGCCATGCGTGGGACAGAGATGCCCCACAGTGTCCCCARGGGTGCCCAGCAATCCCACTATTCCTGCCACGACGGAAAGCTGCTCCAAAGGCTGTTTAATTAGTCRCCTCCATGCGCAAGCCCTCCAGTCGATCAAACGCCCGGTCCCCCATTCAATTAAAGCTCAATGTGCCCCGGCCTGCCTGGCAAGGGGACAAGCAAGATAAGGGGCCCGCCGGGCTGCAAACTATCACTGTAAAATAATAAAGRCAGAGAAAGCTCCTCGCTTCACCCTGGTGGTTTCCTTTCCACAACAGGGCCGATAACTCCCAAACTGAGTTATCAGCGCGAGCTCTGAGTAACCCGACCAGCTCTCCCCTGCACGAACGCCAGGACACTCGTCCACCGGAGCAGCTTCTCCTTCCTACACTATTTATTTCACTCCGCTTTCTAATTGGATTTGTGGGGAAGCACAATGGAGCTTTATGGCCAAACTTTGTTAAGTGCCAGGCCGAAGGGAGATGTGGCCCGCAGCCAAAATGGTGCATTTCACGCAGGCGCCAAAGGGCAGTGCCAGCTTTTCTGTGTCTGGTATCTGTGTTCTTGGCTCTGCTTTGTTTAAGACGCTTGGAAGCAAAACTCCTCGTACAGAGATATTCAAACAAGTGAAAAAAAAAAGGAAAAAAAGGCACAGGATTTTGCTCGCTGCTATCAGATACCTCGAGGAGCTGCATCTCAGCTAGCCCGTCAGTACCTCTCGTATCTGCCTCGGTTGCTCGTTACACACGCGCCGTATGGGACGGCTGCTTCAGCAGAATGTGAACACGCACCTTAGCTTCCTGCAAATGACTCACACCTACTTGCAAAGCCATCGCGCTGCCTGCAGCTGCAGGAGTCACTTATTTACAGCTACCAATGAAGTTCTTTAAAGTTAACTTTTTTTTTTTTTTTTTAAAAAAAAAGCAACCCACAAGCCTACTTGAGGAGTGTTGCCTCTGCACAGAGCTCTCACACATCAGGTCTAATTAGATTCCATCACCATCTGCACATGAAATGTAAATCAGGAGTTGCAGAGACTTAAGGAAGAAAAGGAAAGAATGACCACAAGGAGAAGGAGGGGTGCAAGGTTGGGGAGGGGGATGGAGGGTTGGGCATTCTGGGAAGCCATACATGATTAGTCACACAGCATTAATCTGCCTCCCCTAACAATAGCTGCCGAATTTCGACCGAATCCCAGCTGTCGCTCTCTGAATGAAAGAAAACAAGATTTAGAGCGTCAAGCGTTGGTAAGGGCTTCTGTGCAAAAAAAAAAAGTGGCGTGCATTCATTAGGAGCTCACAAAGGGACCCAGCCTTTGTCCATTAAATTGCTCATGTGCCTGATTGATTTGCTGATTTATTTTCACCAAAGGGTTGGGGGGCTCAGCTTGGAGGACGGGGGGGTGGGAGGTGCCCGGGCGAGTAACGGCGCCCGGGCAGATTTGCAAAAAGCAACACACATTGTCAAGGAAAACGGCCATTCAACAGGTTGGGATTGGAAATGCCTTCAGGTTTCTGCACAGAGAAGAACTTCCTATTGGGAAATCTGGGGTGGGTGGGAACATCTCCCTGCCTGCTCTCGGCTTAGGGCACGTTTTGCAGGCRGAGGGGAAATCTGGCCGGAAAACAGAGCCTTGCCCATTCAGATTTCTTTTATGGAATAGTTTTAAAAAGGGAGCTGGAGTCGTATTCATTTCTCTGGGTTATTGTTCCCTGGGAGCCTGGAGTGAATCGGCCATCGCTGCGGTGGGTCGGTTGGTCCTTCAAAGAGTCCCAACATTTCACATTTTACATCCGTTTCCCCCCCAGTCCGCTCGCAGAAGGCGCCTGCACGGGTGCCAGGTCCCGGCGCTGGATGCCCCGCTTGGCACCAGCTCCAACCTTTACCAGAACGGACCCCTCAGACGTGCCTGGAGATGTCCCCAAAGCCGTGCTGCTAATTGCCGGCTGCGAAGCACCCACAAGCGAACCCCAAAAGTGGGATTCAGCCCACCCTCCCGCTTGCCCTGTGAGTTGCTACCTCGCTCCTGCTCCGTGATGCTCCTGCTCCATGATGCAGGGCAGCCCGCAGAGCTAACGCCAGCCAAACATGGCCCTTTGCCCATGTTTTTTCCACCCAGCGAGGAACAAAGCCCGATCCTGCCCAACTCGCGGCGACTCCTACACTAGCAGGTTCTTCTTGCCGCTCAAGGAAAGAGCACGCATCTCGCCCCATTAAATCCAGAGGCTTCAAAGCAAAGTCAACACGCACAGCAATACTTGGGGCTCGGGAGATGGAAATCCGCCGGCTCTTCCATACTTACTGGCACACCTCGGTCCCGTTGGGGAAGGTTTCGCACTTGCCGCCGTTGAGGCAGGACTCGGCAAGCTGCGTGCAGCGCAGACCTGCGGAGAGGAGCACAGCGTTAGCCCCGCAGCGGGACGGCCCCGGGGACCCGCGGGGCCACCACCGAGGCTGGGGGTCCCCGTGGTGGGCCCCACGGCTGCTCTCTAGACGGAGGAGCCCAGCAGACCCATGGCCCAGCGAGGAGCCGATTGCCTAAAAATAACCTGGGTGCTGGGTGGCAGACGAGTCCCTGCCTCCTTAGCACCCTGCCCAGAGCCCGAGGGCAGGATGGATGGTGGAAACCACTGGGTCAGGCCCTCGAGTGACAAATGCCACYGGGGAGACACCACCCGCCCCAGGGCTCGTGAGTTATCCTTGACTCGTGAGTTATCATTGACTCGCTACTGAAATGAGTCGCTCCTCACAACTCGCAGCGAGTGAAAGGTTTCGCTGTCTGGCCCTCGGAGCCAAATTCTGCTCAGTTTCCACAGCAACTCGCTCAAAGTAACAGAATCGCTTCCGATTTCTAGCAGGGCTCGCTGCCCCCTTCTCCTTCCCCGCCGGCGGGTCGCGGTGATGCTCGGGTGACACCGCTGTGCGCCGGGGCCACCGCAGRCCCCAGCGCTTCCAGCTCCAGCAGCCAAGACCCAACCGCTTTCCCAAAGGGTCGGGGTCCCCCCGGGGGTCTCTCCTGGTGCCTGCGGGGCGGGGGGGCTGCTCCGGCCCCACCGTTTTCCCGAACGG
>NW_020455865.1:2406543-2466804 GCF_003342845.1 Nothoprocta perdicaria
GAGGGACCGGGGTGACTTTCAAGAAACAGGAAACCGAGCAAATAATTAAAAAGAAAACATGCAAAACGGTCAAAACCTCCCGCGGAACAAGAGCGGCGAGCGCGGCCGCCCAGCCCCGCTCCGCTCCGCTCCGCTCCCCCCGGGGGGGTCCCGGGCCGCCGCGCCCGCTTCTCCCCGAGCCCCGGAGCGCCCCGCGCTGCCCCGTCCCGGCGGGCGCTCCGGCAGCCGCTCCTCCTCCTCCTCCTCCTCCTCCTGCTGCTGCTGCTGCTCCTGCCGCGCTCGCTGCAAACTTCCTCCCGGCGCGGCCCCGCGCAGCCCCGCGCCGCCGGGACGGCCCCGCTCCGACGGGGCGGCGGGTCCCGGCGCGGCCCTCACCTCGCGTCAGGGCGGGCAGCAGCGCCAGCACGAGGCCGGGCGCCAGGAGCCGCTGCATCCCGGTGCTCTCGGGGGGCTCCTGCCCGCTCACAGCCGCATAGATCCGCGCGGTAGCGGCCGGCCGCGCCGGGCCCAGCTCGTGGCGCCGCCCCGTCGAAGCCCGCGGACGGAGCGCGGAGCGCGCAGCGATTCGGAGCGCCCGGCGCCTCCCGCGGCTGCTCTGCCCCGGCGGCCGGGCCGGCCCGGCGAGGGAGGAGGAGGAGGGAGGAGGGAGGAGGAGGAGGGAGGGAGCGAGCGAGGAGGGCGGCGACGGCGCGGGGCGGGACACGCGGCCCGGGACGGCCCGGACCCCCCCGCGGAGCAGCGCGTCCCGCCCGGGCCCCCCGGGCACCTGCGAGCGGAGCGGGCAGCCCCCAGGCAGCCCCGGGGTAGCCCCTGGACCCTCCCCCCCCCAAAAAAATCCCCCCATATATCCCAGTGCAGCCCCCTTTGCAGCCCCCTCACAGTCTCGGTGCCAGCCCTGCTGCCCACCTAGTTKTGCCTCTCACCCTGCACAGCCCCGCGGGGCACAGAGCCTGTGTGGGGCTGGGGGCATCGGGATGGGGCTGCCCGGGGGCGCTGGCACCAGGGCCGCAGTTTTGGGGGGCAGCAGAGCAGCGCTGTGCCCGGCTCGGGCAGGAGGCTGGTTGTTTTGCACTGTGAAATGCCGAACTCGCCGCAGCGCAAACAAACACACAAATTAGTGCTGTGGTGCAGCCCGACCCGGCCCACTCGGCACCCCCAGGGACTCCGGCTTCATGGGCACGTGGCCACTGCAGCCCCGAGCCCCTTTGAGGGGTCCCTGTGCCGTGGGGATGCTGCAGGCCCTGGCACCACGTGCATGGTCCCACTTACAGGGCCCRTGTCCCCTGCTCTGCCATCGGCATGCACCCCCCTGTTCCCACCGTGGCCCTGGGCAAATTAAACCCTGTTCAGCTCCTGAATGCAGACGTTGCATGAGGAGGGTCCTCGCTGGAGCAGCAGTCACTGATGCCAGCGTCCTGCTCCGCTCTGGGCAAGGGGAAACTCGCTGGGATGACAGCAGGGAGCAGGAAGGATTTGGGGCACCCACAGCTCCTGCGAGCACCTGGACAGAGCCAGGGCCGGGCGCTGCCGGCTCCATCCAGGGATGGTYCTGGGCCATCAAACGGCTCTTTTACGGCTCCCAGCTCTGCTGCAGGATGTGGGGAGGGGGCTCGGCACCAGCTGGGCCGGCTGTGGTGCAAAGCCTGGGAAAAAGGGAGGGAAGAGGCCGGGAAAGTGAAGGGTTAATGGGGGGAGGTGACACCCGTCATCTGCGTCTCTCATCACAGGGCACTGGGCTCCCCCGGGGCTCATCCCGCCCCGTCCCATGCCAGGCCTGCTGTTATCCCGCTGCTTCCTGTTGTAAATTATTTCCAGAGCAAGTGTGAAATAATTAAACAAACCGAGGGGCAGAGTCTGCTCCGCAGATCAAAGGAGCGAGCCCGGGGCGCTGCTCCGGGCCCCCCGCTCGCCCTGCCGCGCGCCCCTTGGTGCTCCCCGCGCCGGGGCTGYGCTCCGGGTGCCCTCGCTCCGAGGCCGGGCGATGCCAAGGCCGGCACCACGCTGGTCCTGCAACCCCCCTTGCAACCCACGGAGCRGCCTCAGGAACCTCTGCAGAGTTCGCAGGGGTGGGAAACAGCTGCAAAACCACCTGGGTGCTTCGGTTTAACACCCAGGGTRCCCGAACAGCCCCAGTCCTGCCTGCTCCCTGCTTTGCAGCGCCGCTGCCCCAAGCCGTGCAACCTCCACGGGAGCAAACCTGGAATTTCCATCGCTCCGGCTACTCCAGAGCGAGAGCCCCCTGCTCTCCACCCCTCTCCCCTCCTGCACGGCTGCAGCGAGCATCCCCGCTCCATGTGCAAGGAAGGTTCCATGGGAGCTTTGCCCGGGCTTGTTCCCTGAGCACCCAATGCGCCACGTGCTCCGCTCGGCTCCGCTCGGCCCCGTCGCTCCCGCACGGCCTCCGGGATCCACGGGATGCTCCGGGATCCACGGAATGCTCCGGGATCTGTGGGATGCTCCAGGCATGGCCAGGGCATCCCAGGGGACATCAACCCCCTTGGGTTTCCCCAGGTGCCGGAGGGCACGGGTGTCCCGGCACGGGGATGACACCTCCGGCACAGCCACGGAAACACCTCCCTTTAATCCATTACAGCCCTTTCCACGAGCTGGAGCTGCCCGTCACCGCTGTCTTCCTCCCTCCAGCATCCCCCTGGATCAGGCCGCAATGAGCCTAAAGTGGGAAAAAAAACAGTGGGGGAAGCAAAAGCCATGGGCAGCATAAATCTTTTTTCAATAAGCGGTAAATATGACATAAATCCAGGGAAAGTTTCCATTTCGAGTGGTCTTCGGGGGTTAAAAATAATGGGATTTTAGGTAATTTTTAAAAATAGTGTTCATAAAGCGCCTCTCGGAGAGACCTTGGCACCCRTCCATGTGATTAGGGAGTTAAAAACATAAAACCTCCCCACATGTTTGAAAAGTTTTAATAAGTTGAAATTAAACGAGCGAAACTCTGGGAATATTTTTTTGTTACTGCAAGCTAAGAAAATTATGTCCGTTAAGCAAAACTTAATACAAATATAAACAGGTAACGCACATCTGTAAATTATTTTCATGTCTCCAGGGGCTGGAAAAAAAAACCTAAGTGAGACCAGCATTCTTATATATATTTTGCCTTGACAGCTCAGGAAAAAAWTTGCCAAAAACCAGAGTTAGAGCACTGGGCTGGCGTGGGAAAGTTGGTTTAGTGAGAAATTTGCCCTAGGCTATTTAAATAAAAACAGGCCTTTTTTTTTTTTTTCTTGCTTTTTTTTTTTTCATGGCAAATGCCTGTTGAACACAAGCAGGGCGGCTTCCAATTGGCTGAGTAACCGGCGTGCTTCTTTTTTTGGGCCACTTTCATCTCTTTTTATCGTTGCGGCTGATCCTGTGCTCCCGCACGCTGGCAGGATCCATAGGGATGGCTCCCGCTTCCCGCGCTCCAGGCGCCCGCGCCGGTGCTTTGCCCTCTCCCCAGGCCGTGCACGCACACGCTCATCACACACGTGCCAAGGAAAAGAGGGGAAAATCAAGCAAGTTGGGTCATTAACCGGATCCCGGTGGGTAGCGGCATCCTGGAGAGCCGGAGCGGATGGAGCTGCAGCCGCCCACGGAGGCTGCCTGTGGAAGGACCCAAAAGCTGCCCTGGAATGGGAWTGCGCTGCAATCCCCGGGGATTCTGGAGAAACCAGGCTGCATTGGGAAGGATGGTCCAAATCCTGAGTTTATTTATTTATTTTTCCCCCAGCTCTACACACAGGGCTGTGAATGGGTGCTCAAGGATGCACCGCGCTCCCTGTGCCTTTCATTCCCTGAAATGTTCCCTGTGGTGCAGAGACCATCAGGCATCCACCCGATTTGCTCCCAAAACATCCTGCTCTTTGCTTTTCCCCCATTCCCTCTTTTTGCATTGATGCTATTTGCATCGGGACATCAACAAGCCGGGACATGAGCCCTGTGCTCGAGTCCTGGAGCACTGAGTGATGCTGGGGCTGGCACTGCCACTGCTGGGTCCCCAAGGGCTGTGCTCTCCCTTCTCCCTGATCCCTCCTTCCTTATGGTCCTTCCCAGCATCTCGGAAGTGCTGATGTTCCGAACTGGAGCTGCCAGGGCCAGTGCCTCCWATCCCGGCAGCATCCAGCGGTGGAAGGACATCAAAGTGGCTCCAATGGCAGTGGATAAACAGGAAGGGACAGGAAGGCAAACACGGCTCCCTGCAACCGCCCGGGAACCAAAACAGGTTGCCCTGCAGTGGGGGAGGTCGCTGCCCTCCTGCTTCCCCAGGGACCCGCTGGCAAATGGGCCAAATGGGCCAAATGGGCCAAATGGGCCAAAAGGGCTGGGGGGCCCCGTGCTGCCCCCCGCGCTGCGGTGCACGGGGGCTGCGCACAGCGGGTGGCTCTGGGCTGCACCTCACTGCATGAAGACTGGAAAGAAACTGGAAAGAAAAAAGGAAATAAATCCACAAAAAATACCTAAATTGCAAGAAAAATAAAAATAATTTTTTAAAAGAAAAAAAAGAAAAAAAAGCAAGAAGCGCCTTGTCCCTCCGTGGTGCCTGGACATCCCGTGGGGATGAGCGGAGCTGCGGCTCTCCCGTCCCGGAGATGCCGAGTCCCCRCGCGGTGCCGTGTGTCCCGGCTCCTCCGCGGTCCCGCCGGCTCAGGCTCYGCTAATAGGATTAGGGGCCTCCTCGCCGGCTCATCCCGACCTAATCCCACCGGGAGGGGAAAAGTCAGGCTGGGACAAAAGGCCTGAGAGCGCTGGGGTGGTCCCGGCCGCAGCGCGGGAGCAACGGAGCATCCAGAGGCTTTTCCACCCGGGAAAGCGGAGCACGTGGCCGGGCGGGCGCCGGGGCAGCGCGGGAGGTT
Source organism: Nothoprocta perdicaria (assembly GCF_003342845.1). Classification (NCBI taxonomy): domain Eukaryota; kingdom Metazoa; phylum Chordata; class Aves; order Tinamiformes; family Tinamidae; genus Nothoprocta; species Nothoprocta perdicaria. The sequence continues at coordinate 2,411,394 of NW_020455865.1, forward strand.
TTGCAGCGCGGGAGGTTTCAAACCCGTGCGGCTGCGAGCGGGTTTGCCCAGGGCAATGCGCAACCACCTCCAAATATCGGCGCTGCTCGGATGGGTTTCGGGCTCCCTGTCACCACTGCGGCCCCCCCGATGACTTGGGACCAGAGGCTGCAGGTTGCGGYGCCTGGCGAAGTTCAGCAGCTCCTGGGGCTGCTCCTCCCTCTCCCGGCGCAGGTTTAATTGCTGGGATCGGTCACGAGAGTGCGGAGGGGTAGGGGGAGCAAAGAAAAAGCATCTGGGAAAATAGGACCTGTTTGGGAGAGTCCATTAATAACGAAATAATTGTTGCTCTGCATGTGATTCAGACAGCTGCCTAATTGCTAATTACCTCGATATGAGAATAACAGGTAATTATGAGGCTACCTCATCAGGAACTGACTTTTTTTGCCTGCCTGGGTCTTTTCTTTGGGCGCACGCCGGAGCGGGAGCGTGTTCCAACAGGTCGCACCGGCTCGGCGCCGCGCTGCTCCGGGCCTTCCCGCAGGGCTCCCGGGGGCTCTGGGGGCTCTTCCAGCTCCTAGGAGCAACCTCCAGGCTGTGCAGGTGGGGATGGAGATGCCCTTGTCCTGGGCCATCTTCCCGCCTGGGAATGCCGTGGCTCCTCCACGGGCTGCGGTCTCCAAGCAAGCGAGAAGCGGGAGTTATCGGTGACCTTGGCCATTGAATTCCCCCAGATTGCTTCGTTCAAGAGGCATTCCTGAAATGTTTCATTCCCATTCGCTGACTGCAAGATGTTCTTTCTTTGCAAATGTGCGCGCACATGCACAAGCACATCCATGCACATGCATGCAACCACATGCAGGCATGCATGCGTGCACATGCATGCGTGCACATGCAGCGTGTGCAAACACACGTGCTCATGTGTGCAAACACACGTGCATGTGCTTAGAGACACCAAGCAAGCAGCAGACGGAGATAGGACCCAGTTTCAAGTTCTTTTGGCCCAGGAAACCTTGCTTTATTCCCTCTTCCAGGGGCAAGAGGCTGAAGGAATAAACAGGCCGTACTGAAAGTGCTGATAACATCTGTGTAATTAGTGACGCTGCTGCTGAGGATTTGGCTGCCTTTGCCTCCTCCAAGCTCKGCTGCACGAGGCCCCATCCCATGCCAGGCCAGCGGATGCTCTTCCCCAGGTGCAAAAGGGGTGGGATGCAGAGCTGGGTTGATCCCGGTTGTTTTTTTTCCCTTTAGTGGTGTGATTTTGGGCAGCAGTGGCTCCGTGTGCGCCCTGCAGTTTCCCTTCCTGCTCYGTTTTATCTTATCCAGCACTTCAGGTTTCTGCAAGAGGGAGAGTCATGGAAAAAGCCACATCCAACAGGAGCCTCCAGCCATGCCAGAGGCCCTGGGTGTTCACACGGAGAATGAAAGCGAAGTGATTTCAATGCAGAAAAAGCCGCGGAGCAAATAGGAAGCCCTGCGCCGTGGTTCCTGTGCGGCGGATATTTATAGCGGGCTGCAAACGCTCCGTGTCGTGGTGCCCGTCCCACTCTCACCTGCGTTTCGGGGAGGAAACAGCGTGTCCTGCTCACGTGCTGCTCAGCCCATTGCTCCGGCACTGCGGATGCTTCCACACTTCCCAAAACCTGAGCGCTGGTTGGGAAGGAAGGRGCCCTGCGCACGGGCTCCATGGGGCAGGTTGGTGGCCACGGGCCACGGACTGGTCCCCATCCCTGCCCGCAGCGACGACAGCGCTCTATTTTCCTAAGCAAACCACCAAGAAGAGGCTAAATATATCTATTCCTCTGAGGCCCCCAAAGAAGTGATAGGCGGGAGCCTAAAAATAGCTCCTCCACATTGAGCCTGGTGCAGAATTAGGCGCCATCGGATCGAGCCCCCGCTCGGCTCCATCCCAAACTTATCCCTTGGGATGGTTCATGGATGAGAGACGGGGACCCCGCCGGGACTGAGCCGAGTCCTCCCCATCCCGGGATTTTGGGACTCGAAGCTGCYCCTGAGTCTGAGCCTCCTGCAGTGGGGTCGGCTCATCCCGCTCCCTCCGGAAAATAACTTCTTTGAAAGAAAAGCGGGAAAAGCGGGTGGGAAAACAAGTCCCCCAGGCGCAGCGACACCGTCCCGGGCTGCGGGGCTGCGCGGTTCCCATAACCCTTGCACCGGGCGCCRCGCGGCGGCTCTCGGGATGCGGGATGAGCGGCGCGGGCCCCGYGCGCTCGTGGGCGCCGCCGCTCCGGATCTCTCCTGGGAAACACGTGGAGCGCTGTGGAGTCGGGGAGGGGGGGATTTGCGCCAAGCAGGAAATATTCCATGTGCGAATGTGTCCCCGGACACCGCGGGGGCTTCACACGTGTGGAGCTCGGGGTTTAGGGCTGGGGCTGCCCCGCGGGGGACGGCGAGACGGGCTCGGGCTTTTTGCGCAGCCCCCTGGAAATCTGCTCCTTCCCTCACCATTCCCAGCTTTTTCCAAGCCTCCCTCCCCATCCCCCCGAGAAGATGTGAAAAATAGATCCATCTGGATGCTGTTTCCACCCAGGCCCCAGGCTGGGAGCCAAGTGGCTGCGAGCGGCAGCCGTGGGAGCCGGGCGGCCGCATCGGACACGGTCCCGGCTCGGCCGCCGCTCRGCCTCGCTCCTCGCGGCCCATTCCACAGGGAAGCGTCGGGATGTGGGAGCAGCCCTGGCCGGGCAGGGACCTGTGGCCACTGCGGGGTTTTCACCCTGTTCACCCCCCAAAAAGGCCCCGGCCCCSCCGGCGCGCGGCACGGGAAGAGCCGCTTCCTGCTTCCCAGGCTTCCCACGCTGCTCCGTGTTATTTATGAGCCGCCGCTTTGCAGCCGGAGCGGCAGCCGGGGGCGGCCGGGGTCCCGCCGTGGGGCTCGGGGCGGCTGCTGCCCAAGGATCCCGGTGCGCCCGGACCTGGCAGCGCGGGAGCGGAGCCCTTATCCCTCACCAGCAAAACCGGGATGGGAAATAAGCAGGAGCCGCTGCTGGCTTCGTTTCGGCAGCACCAAATGGAAGGATTCCCTGTGCCCAGACCCCGTGGGACGGGGAGCAAGGGATCCCCCTCGGGAACGAGGGCTTGGGAATGGTCCCTTGGGGATGGCCGAGTGTGGCAGGACAGGGAGCAGGTGCCGGGGGGTCCCTGGGGGCCCCGAGACGCCTCTCGCTTCCCTGCTTCCCAGCGGCACCTCCCGCTTCCTCCCGCCCGCTCACACTGGGTGACGGTGTCAAAACAGCTGTGGACACGGAATAAAGGCAGGAAAAAAAGCCGGGATGCGGCCACATTGGGCCCGGGTGTCCACGGGATCCCAGCCTGCATCCCAGCGCACCTCTGCGGATGCCTTGGATCCTGCACGGGGCTTAAAACCCTCCAAAAAACAGTGGGATTTGGGGTTTGCACTTCATTTCACTTCCATATACCCTTAGCGGGTTCATCGGCACAACGTAACCCGCAGCATGGATGCGGGAGCAGTTCCTGCCGGCGGGAGCGCGTCCCGCTCCGCTCCGCTCCGCGCTCTCCCGTGCCGGGCTCGCCCCTTCCCAGGTTCTCACGCGCTCGCACAGATGTAGGAAGCTCGAGTTCATCGTCCCGCGGGGGAACCGCTATATTTAACCGCTTAAACGGAAAACAATCTGTTCTCCCTGGAAGAAGGAATGCGGGAGCGGGGGCTTTGCGGGCGCTTTTATTGGGCTGCTCCTGCAGATCCTTGTGCAGCTTTTGCACCAGGCTTGGGGACACGCTGCCCACTTGGGATGCCATGAGCTGGGATGTTCGGATCACAGCGGTGGCGATTTGGGGCAAAACGTGTCCAAACGGGGATCCAACACCCCATGCTATCGACCCCAAGTCGACGCCCCCTCTTCCCCTGTCCCTCCTCATTCCTCGCCTTCCCTGCTCCTGGGATTATCCCTTCCTCCCTCTCTTGCTGTTGCAAAAGCCAAAAAAAAAAAAGCAAAAACCAGCAGCAATTTGGTGGCTGAGGGGCCGGGCTGCCCCGCAGCTGGAGCCGGCAGCTGTGCCGAAGAGGAGGAGGAGGAGGAGGAGGAAGAGGAGGAGGAGGAGGGAGGAAGCCCGGGCAGGGGAATCTGCTGCCTGCGCAGTGCAAAATCCTGCTCGGGATGTCCCCCTGCACTCCCACTCTCTGCCCCGTTGGAGCATCCTTGGGATCAGGTGGGAATGGTCATGGATCATGACCCTGCTGCTCCCGTATCCCCTCGGTGTTCTTGGAAAACCTGCCCCCATGAGGAATCCTGAGATGGGGGAATTTGGGCTTTGCAAAACAATCTGGGAACAAAAATAACGGAGGGGCCAGCACCACCTTGGCATCCAGGCCATTTGTCCCACATGCCATGGGCTTTTTCCCCAGGACAGCCTCATTCCCGCAACAAGGAGCGCTCCGTAACAAGGAGCCGCTCCGTCCTCTCTGCAACAGGTATCGGCATCACCCGGGACAAACCTTCGGAAAAGAAGAGGGAGAGGAAGCGTTGCCGGGAACAGGGGGGGGATCCCCCTGGGAAAACACATACATGTCCCGGGCGCGGGAACAGCAGTGCTCATTACTCATGAACAAACAGAAGTTCTTTTCAGGCATCGGCTTCCAGCAACAAAGCCAGATTGATGGAAAGGGGGGGAAAAGAGAAAAAAAAAAGAAAARAAAAAAGTGCTTTTATTTTTCCTTTGCCCATAGAGGAGCTAAAAAAAGGATGCAAAGAATAACCCGGAGAATGCGGCGAGTCAGCTGGGGGAGCCGCTCGCGGGGGCCGGCGGCCGGCGCGCCGCCCCCGCATTGTGCTGCCCGCTCCGAACAAGCGGCCCATTCTTATTGCTATTCCCCGTGCGCTTCCCCGCGCCGATCCCTACGGCACGGCGGCCGCGCGCTCCGCAGCGCCGGGCAGGGCCCGCGGGCGCCGCGCGCCGCCCCGGCTCCGCGTGGCTGCGTTTTTGGGGGCGGGAAGGGGGGATTCGGGGCGGCGCGGGCGCCCTCCCCGCGCGGCCGCGGCGCTGGGCGGCTGTGTGAGCTGCAGCTCAAGCGAGCGCCGTCGGGCGCGCGGCCCTTGGCAGCCGGACCCCCGGYGCCGGCACAAAAGCGCAATTGTTTGCAGCAATTTTGCCCTCAATTGCTTTCCCCCCCGGCCGCTCCACGGGCTTGCGGAGCGGCGCAGCCAACCAGGGCGCTCAGCGCGCGCCRCCCGCGCCCGGGGGTGCCGCAGGAAGCTCCTTAGCTTTATTTTAATAAAGCAGGAGCCGCTTTATTTTTTGCTTTTTAAATCTGATTTTCGCTTTTTTTTTTTTTTAATTTGATTTTTTGCTTTTTTAATTTTGGTTTTCCCGTGCCGGCACGCTGCGTGCCGATGCACGGGGCGCGGGCGGCCACCCGGCGGGCGCAGCGCGGAGGGGGCCGCGGGGCCCGGCTGGCTCGGCCGCGCGGTCCCGGCGCCGCCGCAAAGCCCGGCCCGGCTGTAACGAATGGGTTGGTTTTGGCCGGGCCCCAGCTGGAGCGGCGCCCGCGCCTGCAGCCGCCCCGGCCCTCGCGCCTGCCCGCCAGGACGGGCCCCTCGTCCCGGCTCCGCGTGGCTCCGCGTGGCTCCGGGCGCGTTTTGCTCCCAAGTGGGCGCCTGTCTCGGATGCTGCCAAAACGCAGCGGGAATTTGGCTGCTGCGCACGAGGGAAGAGCTGCTGCAGGGAGCGAAAGAGGGGAGATGCCCCCGCTCACCAAGCCCCCAATCCCGGACTGGGATGAGGGCTGCAGGCTCCCCTTGGGAAGGACCATGGCGGGAGCTGCACGGGCTGCCTGAATCCAAGCGGGAATTTCATTAACATTTCCAAGCGGGCGCGAGGAGCAGATCCGCGCCTCCACCCGCAGCGCTGGGGCCGGCCCTGTCTGCACCAGCACGCCGGCCTTCATTTGCATCCTTAAAGAGCGCGTCTTAATTGCCGGAGCGCTGGAAAGTCGCGAGGGGGGAAACCAGAGAGGCCTTTTCATGTCTGGGCCTCTGCAGAGCCCCGGGTCGTGCAGCCTCCCCGGGCACCGGGCAGGCCCAGCCTGGCAGTGCCGTGTGTGTCCCGCTCGTCTGCACCTTGCAATGCGCTTCGTGTGAGCTCGACGCATTGCAGGGCACTTCAGGGCAAGCCTTGTGCACTGCGATGCGTTTCAAAATGAGCTTGGTGCCACCCTGTGTGTTTTGAGATGAGCTAGTTGCACTGCAATGCATTTCAGGGTGAACTTCATGCATTGCAATGTGTTTTAGGCGAACTTGATGAGCTGCAATGTGCTCCAGGGTGAGCTTGATTCWTTGCAATGCGTTTGAAGCTGAGCTTGATGCACTGCAGTGCATTTTGAAGTGAGCCTGATGCTCTGCACTGCGTTTTGCTCGGAGCTGCAGCCTGCGGAGCAGGGTGCAGCAGCTCCATCCGTGCGGGCGCTCCTTGCTGAGCACCTTCCCCACGCATCGGCCACTGTCCCCAAAGCACCTGGGCGCTCCCCTCGCTCCGATGCCGGCAGCAGGACGCCCTGCAGCCGGAGCAGAGCCGGGACACGTCAGGAGCCCTCGAGGAAGCGGYGGGAAATAAACCGGGCAGATGGATGCAGGGGGCCGGCGAGAAAGGGGCGCCTTTGTGCGGGCGGCGGCACCAGCTCCCACCTGCGCGCCCGGCCGCGCGCCCGGCTCCGGAGCCAGCGCAGCAGCTGCCCGGCTGCTCCGCGCCGCCCTCAATGCTCCCTTTGACGGCGGCGCGTGCACCGAGCGCTCCGGGCGCGCCGCGCGCTCCCCTCCGCCGCCCCGGCCGTGCCGCCATCTGCTCCCATTCCCGGGATGCTCAGGGCGCCCGCCGCGGGGCTGGGGGCTGCCCGGCATTCCCGGGCGCTGGAGGAGCCGGCCAAGGGAGCCTTTGATCCGCCCCAGTTGCTGGCCGGGATTAGGGCCGCGGCTGCCCCGGGTGCAGCTGCGCCGCRATCCCCTTGCCGGGCACCCGCTGCAGCTGCCAAGGCGGCCTCGGCACGAGGGGACCGAGGGGACACCGGCCTCCGCATCCCCCCGGAGGGGAACACATGGAGCGTGGGGAGGGAACAGCCCCTGGAGCCTGGTGGGGTGTCCTGGCACCYGGGGGCACCGTAGAGGGAAGGAGAAGCAGGGCCGGGCTGGGGATCTGGGACATGATGGGGACCTGGGACATGATGGGGACTAGGGATSTGATGGAAAGCTGGGATATAATGGGAGGATGGGACACAATGGGAACCAGGGATATGATGGGGACCTGGGAAATAAGAAGGACCTGGGATATAGAGGGGATATTGGACCTAATGAGGATCTGGGAAATAGGGAGGATCTGGGGCATGGTGAAGACCTGGGACATGGTGAGGATCTGGGATATAATGGAAAAAAATGGGAACCTGGGATACGAGGAGGATCTGGGACACAATGAAGCCCTGGGATGTGATGGAGACCTGGGAAAGAAGGAGGATGTGGGACATGGTGGGGACCTGGGGAACAGGGAGGAGCTGGGGCATGGAGATACCCGGGATGGGGATGCTGGGGCCAGGACAGGCGCAGGGTGACACTCCAGCTCCTCCCGCGGCTCCCGCCCGGGATGGCCGCGCTGGAAGCACAGCCGCACTGGGAGCATTGGCCGCTTCCGGAGAGGAAAATGACATCATTTGTCACCCAGAATAATTCCGTCCTTAAAGCAAACGCTGCCGTATCTGCCAGCGGGGCCCGGGACCCCCCCGGCCCCTAATCTGCAGCCCAAGGGCCGGCGGGTGGAGCCGAGGTCCGGCACTTGGGTGGTTCAGGGCGGGTTTATTGGGAATCAGCGCAGATTAGGAGGGATAACAGCTCCAAAGGCGCCCGGGGCCCATCATTCCGTACGCGGAGCCGGGACGCTTGGCAGCAGCATCAGAAAGGAGCTCAAGATGCGTAATTCCCGCTTACCCCCAAAATAACTCGGAGCAGACATGACTTAAGTGGGAAAGTGGCCCGGAGCCGGGCCGGGCGGAGCGGGTATTCCGGGGGAGCGGGAATTGCGGAGCCGCATTGTGCGCGGGGCTGCGTGGGGGCAGGATCCCCGCGGTCCCCCCCAGCCGGCCTTGGCGTTCCCAGCCGGAGCCGGGGCCTGCGCCTGGTTATCTCCCCGAGAGGGGCCTGGAGCCATCAAGATCTGCCGCAAACAAGCGCTTCCTTTCCCAGGCACCTTCCCGAAGGGAAAAAAAAAAAAAAGACAAAAAAGCCCAAACAATAAAAGAAACAACAACAACAAAAAAAGCCCTAACAAAGCACTCTGCTCCGGCGGAGCTTTCCCAGCGCTGCCGCCTCTCCCGCCTTGCGCTTTCCTGTCGCCACATCTGCCCCGCGAGGGGCTTGTTCCTTTGGGAGCTGCATTCCTGGGAAGCGCCGTTTGGGGGGCATTTGCGCGCCATGCTGGGGCATGGAGGTCCCCTCTTTGGAGGGTCCCCTCTTTGGGGGATGCAGGCGCTGTTCCCATGGCTGGGGTTCCCCGGGGAGCTGTGGGGCAGCTGCGGGGGCCGGACCCACGCGGGCAGCGTCTGCCGCGCGAGGAGTCTCCATAATTCATGGGCTGCATCCCGAGCTGCCGCCGATTGTTCCCGGCCCTGGGGACGACGCCGGTGTCCGGCCTCGGCCTCCTGGTRTTGCAAACGGCGTGAGGGCCTGGAGCTGCCGGGCCCCACGCACACGTGTGCTCTTGTGTGCACGTGTGTGCTCTTGAGTGCACACAAGTGCTCTTGCATGTACATGTGTGCTCTTGCATGCACACGTGTTCTTGCATGCACGCATGCATCCTCTTGCATGCATATATGTGCTCTTGCATGCACACGTGTTCTTGCACACACACATGCACCCTCTTGCATGCRCATGTGCGCTCTTGCACGCACACACATGTTCTTGCACGCTCATGCTCTTGCATGCACACTCTTGCATTTCCATGTGTGCTCTTGCATGCACACGTGTTCTTGCATGCACACATGCACCCTCTTGCATGCATATGTGTGTTCCTGCACACACATGTGGGTTCTTGCATGCATGCTCTTGCATGCACATGTGTGCTCTTGGGTGCATACATGGGCCTTCACATGTGTCCATGAGCACCCACTGCCATGAAGAAGCAACCAGGAGACTGTGGAGGAACTGGGAGCTTTGCTCTGCTCGGCTTGAGGTTTTGGGGCTTGGGAGCCCAATTCCCCTTCCACTTTCCAGGCTTTTGAGGTTTGGGGAGGTTCGTTTCCTGCAGGAGAGCCTAGAAGCAGCACTTTTGGGCAAAGGCTCCCTGGCTCCCCAATCACGAGTGTTTTGGGGTGCAGAGGAGGAGCGTGGCCAAGAGCCACCAGCGTGGGCTCAGCGTCCATCACAGGACACGAGGACTGTCACCAAGGCAAGTGGCCACAAACATTCCCGCGTTTGGAGCGGAYTAAGAGCAGCCCAGGAGGAGCATCCTCACACAGAGGGACAAGGAAGATCTCCCTCCAACCCCAGCTCTCCTGATTAACCACCACGCACAGACCTGCTGCTAATCAGGCTAATTGCTGCCAGGCAGCAGGCTGGGCCTGGGGYGAGTGCTTAAAAGAGAGGCTGGGGGAGCAGGGCCCCTATCCTCCCATGGTCCTGTAGGATGCATGGGAAGCATGGAGCTGCTGGAGGAGGAATTGCACAGGTAGGGCATCYGGAACAGGGCTGGGGAGGACCTCGTTGGCATGAAGAGATCATGAAGAGTTGGGCTGCCCTATTCCGCTCTGCTGGAGGCAGCGAGGAGGAATTCCCCATTCCCTGCGCCAGGGCCGTGTGATGCCGGAGGAAGCCCGGGAGATACGGCTTCCCTGGGCTGCTATCTCCTGCCCTTTTGCCCACAGTTTTCCATGCACGGAGCAGCTGGCGGTGGGTGATAGGAGCACGTGGGAGTGGGGAAAAGGCCCAGTTGCCGAGCCCGGGTGTTCCTGTTGATCCCGGGCTCCTGCTCTGAACCTTGCTTTGTTTGCTCATGCACGAGCCTCTGCCCCATGCCCTTGGATCCATCCTCTGGGCTGGATGGCGATGGCAGGAGAGAAATCAACCCAGGAGAAACTTGGTGTTAGAGCTGAAGCTCCTGTTATTTTCATGTCGCTTTTACCTTTGGTAGCCAATAGCTCTGGGGAGGAGCAGAAAAGCTCCAGGCTGTTTTTGGGGTCCTCCCTGGACCCGGGGGGCAGAGGAGCATCCCTGGCYGCGGGGCTGGAGTGTGTGGAGCAGCAGTGCCAGCCGCTCCAGGCCTGGGAGCGTTCTCATTTTGACAAAATTAGCTCTTTTTTGCGTGCCAGACCCGTGTGCTCTGCAAACCACAGGGTCTTTCATAAGCAGAGGGAAGTTTTGCAAGGCTGAGGACCTGCCCGTGCCCTTTGACAGCGCGTCTGACCTCGGCCTGCGCCGCCGCCTTCCCCTTTCGCTCCTGCAGGCTGGCACTCCTGCCACGAGCTTGCCGGGCCTCGGGGAGCRCCGGGATGCAGCGGGATGTGCAGCCGGGATGTGTTTCCAGCTGGGAGCAGCATCACTGCATCCCGCTGGGACGGCAGGGAAGAGGGTCCCAATGGAGTGAAGTGGAGGGGGAAAAGCTCTCCCGGCTGGATGGGGCTGGGAGCCGCGGARGCGCCCGCGGTGTCCCCGGCTCCTGCTCTGGCTGTGTCTGGAGCCCTCGCTCGGCCTCCGCGGGTGGAGGTCACGGTCAAAGCCCCCGCTGCAGGGCGYGAAAGCAGCTCGTCCCGTCGGGAAGAGGCTTTTCTCTCCCTGGGAAACCCCAGCCGAGGGCCATTAATCACCAGGCGGGACAGAGGTATTTGCTGCACGATGGGGCCGGCGTTTCGGGCCCGGGATTTGCCGAGCGCGAGAGCAGCCCGAGCGTGTGCGGGAGGGCAGGAGGAAGCTTCGGGAAGCGGCCGGCACCGCTCCTGCTGCCGGCCGGCCGCCCAGGGGCTTGGGCATGGAAATTCGCGCTGCCTTTTCAAGTGCAAATCTCCTGCGGAAACAAAAGGCGCCCGAGCCGGAGCACACATTGCATTGCAATAAGCTGCTCTTGCAACAGCCACCCGGGAGCTGTGCTGAGCTCTCCCTCCCGCCGTGCCCGCGTCCCGCCAGGGAGCTCCTGGCTCCTGGTTTTTTGTGCCCTCTTGGCTATTTTGGGCTTGTGCGGAGGTGGAACCTGTTGCAATCGTGTGCTGAGCACCACCCTGCGCAGCCCCCTTGGCTGTGTCTGTGCTGTACAAGGGCGGCTCGTGCCGCAGCTCTCCTGGCCTTTTCTCCTTCCAGCTTCCTCCTCCGTCTTTCCGGATCGAGATACTCCGGGTCGGCCTGTGGTTGGGAAGGCCCTGCCAATTTGTGACCAGGTTGCTGCCCTTTTACAGAAGGGAGGAGAAGGACTTGGGAAGAGGTGGYTGCAAGGAACGATTTGCTCCCCCTGCGCCACCCAGCCCTGCACTGGATTTGCTCCAAGCTGTGGGATGCTGCGTTGCGTCCGTCTGCTGGGAAACGAGTTCATCCGGCCTCAGCCCCCGCTCGGGCTCTGCCTGCGGATGCTCCTCTCCCTGGGGCAGGTGCAGCCGCCGCTTCCCTCCTGCTGCCCCGGGGTATCCGGCCGCTCCGGGCGGCTCCTCCCTGCGCGCGGATGCACCCGGATGCTCCGGCCTCTCCACCTGCGGAGTGGCGGCTTCTTCCCCATCCCAGTGTCGTGGCAAGGTGGAAGAGCAGCGCTTGGCTCTGGTGTCAACCTCTCCAAGGAAAGGGGGGGAAATCCGTTGGTTCTGTCCCCTGCTGGGAGTGAGGCCGCCTGGGGGACAAGCAGCAGCTCTGTTCCCCCACTGAAAGGCCCTTTGAAATCTGGTCGCCRGCCAAAAACTGACAGAAACGGCGGCTGTTCCCGCGCGAGGGTCCGTTGGGGGCAGCCCTGCAGTGTGGCTTTGGGAAAAGGTTGTGTTTTCAGGGCAGATGTGGGGCTGGGAATGGAGGGGCAGCTTCCCCCTTCCATGCAGCTCTATTCCTTGGGAACACCGGTGAGGACAGGGCTTTGCCGTGGAGACCCACGGTGTCCTCTGTGTTTGCAAAGGGAAGGGACGGTGGCTGGAGCTGTGACTCGTCCCCAGCYCCCTTGCACGGGGTGGGAGGTTTCCTGCTGTATCCTGCTCCAACTTGCAGGAATGTGCAAATCCTGCTGTTGCCACCAGCATGGCTGCTGTCCCGTGCCGTGGGGACCCCCTGCTGCACCCCAACATTTGCAGGGCAGCTCCGTGCGCCGCCGGGCTGCGCTCGGAGCAGGGTTTGTGCCGCGGAGCTCCTGCCAGCCGCGGGAYGTGCCCGGGCACAGCCCGTATCCCTGCGTCCCCGCGGAGAAATCCCACGGTGCGGAGCCGCCGCCCGGGCAGGTGGAGCGCCCGGGGCCACCCATCCCCGGCCAAACCACACGTGTCCCGGGCCGATAAGGAGGCGGGAGCGAGCGCGGCGGGAGCGCGCCCGTGCCGCAGGCGCAGCGCCCGCTGCGCTTCCAGCAGCGCGCACGGCTGCTGCATTTGCACGCTCGGACCTAAATAACAGCAGGAAGCGCAGGCAGCGGCTCAATTAGTCCATGGAGCACCCAGCGCCCTGCGGGGGTTTAACCTGCAGCCCTTCCCGGGCAGGCACGAGGCGCTGGTTCAGGCAGGGGCTGCGGAGCCTCTTGCTGCATCCCAGAGGACCTGGAGAAGAGCAGGACCCAGCACCCAGGAAAGCCTCCGGAGAAGCTCTGGGAGGGCACTGGGCTCCCCTGCTCTCTCTCCTGGTGCCAACCAGGCTGAATTCCTCCAGTGTCCAGTGAACAGTGGCCAGGACCTTTCTGGAGAGCAGCYCTTGCTCTTTGTGGCCGCCTGCTCTGGTGGGAGCAGCGAGGGGCTGAGGCCTTGTGCCCACTGCTCCATCCTGGTATCCATGCGGTGCCTACATGGCCGCAGTGGGAAGCGGCTTCTGGAGAGCCAGGATGCGCTCTTGGCCCTCGCTTCTAGCTGAGCGCTGGGGGAAGGAGCCCAATGTGCTGTCCTGGTGCCTCCCAAGGAGGGTTTGCTCCTCCCTGTGTTTCCTCTGGGATCCAGTGTCCTGCCTGGTGCTAGGAGCGAGGGGATGCTCTTGGATCCCTGTGGCATCGCTGCCCCATTAAGAGCAGATCAGGAAGCACCAAGGGCGCAGTTTTCTCTGCTACCTTGGGCACTAGAGCCCCTGCCCGCAGCCRGTCCAGCTCTCCATCCACCCATCCCGGGGACGCAGGAGGCAATGGGTGCCCTGTGGGCCACAGAGATGGGTGGAAGGTGTTGGGGGCTCGTGCTTTTCTGTTTGCCTTCTGACTCATTGCTTTGAGGGCCYGTTTCATCCAGCCCGTGCTCCATAGCTGAGTGGGAGCCTGAGCCTTGCACGGCCTCCACAGGCACCTGCACCCAGCCCGGAGCCCCAGGGCAGCCCGGCCTGTCCATGGGCACCCATGGGTGTCACTGGGCCCAGCACATGTTTGCAAGCCCCAGCCTAAGAACCCACCACGTGGAGGCATGGCGAAACCCAAAACAACCCAAGTTCACCGTAAAAACATCAATCATCGCCGCGCATCCGTGCGRTGCTGCTCCTCGCCTCCTCGCCCGGTATTTTCTCACGCTCCGGAGCTGGCAGCCGGCGCTGGGAAGCGGTGTTGGGACTTGTCCTGCCGTCCCGAGGAGGCCGTTTATCTGGTGCATCGAGCCCCGGAGCCGGGCGGGCGGCGGGGAGGGCCGGGCGCGCTGCCGCTTGCCGCCTCCCCTTGCGTCAGCGGGGCCCGAGCCCGCGTGCAGCGCCCTGCCCGGTCCTGCCCGGCGCGGGAGCGTCCCGGCAGCCTGCGGGGACACCCGCTGCCTCCGGGAGCCCTCCCTTCCCGAGGAAGCGACACGGCGCTGCTCTGSATATAGCCCAAATGCCGCCGTGTCCGGTGCCGCGTGGATGCGGTGTCCCCTGGATGTGGCCCTGGCTGTTTGGGGTGGGTTGGTGCCGGGGAGGCCCCGCTGGAGCAGAGCGATGCCCTTTGCCGCAGCAGCGGGACSAGGCACCTGCTTTCCCTGCGGATGCTCAGCCCCGGCTCAGTGTGGGAGCCTGCTCAGAGCAAGCCTTGGTAATTAAGGCAATCAAGAGGCAGGCTGCTCCCTCGCCYGCTCGCGGATGAACCCGTGGGTTTGCAAAGCCGGCCAGGCTGCTCTGCACCCTCCTGCTGCTGCAGCTCCCGACCTCCTCCTCGCACACAACCGGGTGTCCCCTGCGAGCCCCAACCCGTCCTGGAGCCCGAGCTGGGGCCTTGGCTCCGCGGGGCTCCTGCTCTCTGCTTTGCACCAGGCCTCGCTCCGCAGCGTTGCATGGCATTGCATTGCATGGCATGATGTTGTGTGGCAGGAGATGGCATTGTATGGTGCAACATGGCTTTGCATGGCATGGCATGCTATGCGTGGCATGTTAGGGCAYGTAGGCATGGTGGTGATGGGTTTATGGTTGGAATGATGATCTCGAAGGTCTTTTTTGACTGTAATGGTTCTATGATTCTATATTACATGGCATGAGATAGTATTGCGTGTTGCAGCATGGCACTGCATGGCATTGCACACCATGCCCAGCAGCTCCATGCCCTTTACCCTTCCCATCTCCAGCCATGCCCTTGGGCAGGGAGATGTCCCAGCCCTCATCCCAGCACAGCCCGCAGCACCATCCCGGGTCTTTCTGCAGCATCTCCACTGCGGGGCAGGGAGGCCACCGCTCTCCCGTGCTGGAAGGCCCCCCTTTTCCCAGGAAGCCGGCCCTGGGTGCCATCCAGGAGCGCGCCGCTATCCGCAGAGGAAGCAGGAGCTCWGCAAAGCGTCCTTGGGGCAGCGCTGCCCCGCGGGGATGCGACCGAGTCGCGGTGGCCGCTTTGGCACAAGCTGGGGGGACCCGAGCGCTGTGGGAGCTGCTGCTGCGAAGCCAGAGGAGCAGAGCGTCCCGTGCGTGGCTTATGCCAAACCCCACGGCTGGATGAAGGTTCCCTTTGCACRAGTGAGCACTCAAATGTGCTATTTTGGGGACGAGCACACTGTTTATTTGCTCCGTTTTGAGGCGACATAAAAGCCCAATGAGCCGCAGGCTTGGGGAGCGTTTCAAAGCAAACAGCAGCTCGGGGTGGAAAGCGTTAAAAGGCAGCTCTGAAAAWATTTGTCTTTGGCTGGCTAAGAACTTCCTTTTTCAACAGAAAAAAACAGCCTTGTTCAAAAGGTTCCGCAGGATCCTCCCGTTGCCCCAGGCCAAGACCTGCCTGCAGGTTAGCAGCGAGGCGGGTTCCAACCCTGCGAAGCGGCGGAGCCTTCCCCAAAAACGAAGGCAAACAGGGAATTGGCGTGTGCTCGGCCGGGCCAGTTCCCGCAGCCCACGCGCCCCGTCCGGCCCCGCGAGGCGCCCGGGGGCCGTTGCTGCCCCCGGGGCTGGGCGCAATTAGCACCGAGGCTTAACGGCGTGCGCTAATTCCCCATCTGGCGGTCTGACCTGGCGGTCTGACGGGGCCGCGGGGACTGTTTGCGCCCGCCTGGTGCTGTTTGGTTAGCGATAGGAGCCTGGCAGAAGGCGATGCTGCGGGCACCCCCTTCTCGGCCCGTTTATGGGGGTTTCCTATGAGAAAGGCAGGGATAGGGCTGGGCTTTGGCACTCACCCATCCAGGCTGGCTTTCCGTGTTTTTTTTCCCCCCCTCTGTTTAGCTTCTACCTCGTCTCAAATAAAAGGAGTGATTTAAAAGGCTCTGCAATAAAGCAGTTCAAACAGAAGTTGGGCTGCAGCCCTTTATAAGGGGGGAGTGGGCTGCGCTATTTGCTTAACTGAGCGTCTCTGTTTGCCCAGTACTTGGGGGTAAATTGCTTGCAAATAACAGGTGAGTTTATTCCTGCTCCCAGCCCTGGGAGCGGACACTAGACCTGGATTGGGAGACAGGAGGCTGGAGGGGGCTCAGGACCGCAGGTGACCCCAGCAGGTCCCTGGTCCTAGGGCCCCGAGGGGTCTGGTCTCTATAGGGGTTTTGGGGGCAGCTGGTAGCAGCAGCGTATGAATCACGTGCACTTTATCCTTTTATAAGTTACAGATAAGGCTTAACTGCTTTATGGAGTCACCATGTAACGTGGAGTCCATTAAAATGGGAGAGGAGGGAAGGCTGCCTCGGCTTTGGGAAAACCTGGCCTCAAAGCTTGGCTCGACACGTAAATCTGGGTAGGTCACTGCCTCCCGTGGGGTCCGTGGGAGCCCTGCACCATCCCCTGAGTCTCTCGCCCCATCTCACCACACAGACCAGGGCATTGCTCCTATTTTAAGGTGCAGGAAGGAGAAATCGGTGCCTGGGGCTCGGCCGATGCAGCAGGGGCTGGATCACGGCTCGGCCAATGCAGCAGGGGCTGGATCACGGCTCGGAGGGATCAGGGCTCATGGAAGGCAGCGGAGCTGCGTGGCGCTGGAGCGTGCCGGGCGCGCGCGGGGCCGGCGCTGGGCGCTCCCGCACCCTGCCTGAGCTCGCGGAGCCGGCACGGAGCCACGGGTGATCCCGAGCCGTGATCCGGAGTGTGGGAAAAGTGCAATCGCTGCAGCCCATCGGAGCGGAGCCGGCAGCAGCATGCCGCGAGCCTGCGAGGAATTCGGAGGCGCATTCCAGCGCGGATGACAGAGGAGGGGCCGGGAGCGGGCCGCCGGGGCCCGGGACATGCTCCGATTTGTTCCGTTGCTCCGCTTGGCTTTCGAGTAAAGTCGTGCGCAGCTGCAGGTGGGTGGCTGGTTGGGAGCCGGGGTGCAGCAGGCGCCGGCTCTGCTCGCTCTGCCGGTGCGCGGCCACCCCAGCGCCCCTCACCGTGCCGCCGGGCCTGCCGCTGCCCATGGAACGAGGCTGGTAATGGGTCTGCGCTGCTCACAGAGGAACATGTCCCTTGCAGGGGATGTGGCAGCTCCTTGCTCCTCTCCCCAGCCATTCCCAGTCCACTTGCTGCATTGCATGGGGGTGCACGGGGCCGGGCAGAGCATCTCTGCAGGCAGCAGAGCCCACGCTCAACCACGTGCCAATATTGCAACGGGGATGTTGCTAAGCTTGCCAAGGAGAGATCCAGAGGCTCTGCAGGGGACTGAGGAGCCCCTGGAGATGTGTGCACGGAGTGCCCAGTGACGTGTCCAGCCGGGCGCTCGCAGCGCTCGATTGCTCATTGCTTCCCTTTGAAGCCCTCCTTCATCCTCCAAGGCCTGTATTGATTGGGGGCTCCAGGAAAGCATCTGCCCCTCTGGGCCTTCATCAATGACTTTCCCACATTAATCCGCCTCTCCCCTTGATAACCACACTAATTACTCTCGGCTAAGTTGGCTCTGGCAGGTCGCTGGGGGCTGGGAGGAGCGACCTGCTGCACGGCCTTAAAGCTGCAGATGCCTGGCCGGTCCTGAGTGGAACTGGCTGAACTGGAGCACCTTGGCATGGGCCTGCACAAGGAGGTGTCAGTGCTGATGGGCACAGAGTGAAAAGCAGGAAGAAGGTCCTTTTGGAGAGGCCTCTGCCTTGTCCTTGCGCTAAAGGTTGCGTTGCCGGGCCCCTGGTTTCGGGGCAGGTCCCCAGATCTCGACTGCAGTGAGCAAAAAGCACCAAGYTGGTGGAGGACTTCAGGGTGTGGAGGCTGTGGCAGCTCCCCTGGMCTGCGAGGAAGTGCAGGAGTTTGATGGGACAAGGCTACTGCTGGTGCAAGCCCTCTGGGGATGCGTGCAGCTCAGAACGGTGCTTTCTCTTCTCCAGACTTCTTGCCTCCCAGGGAATTTCTGCTATTTTGGCGGGGATTGGGGTCCCTGACCCTGTCCAGGTGGGATTCGCATCCCAACGCCTTGCCTACGGCCAGCGGGGCTTGGGAGGGGGTGCATCCATGTGAAGGGCTTTCCTTGGCTCTGCTGCTGCAGGCAGCTTCAGACCACCATGGGAGGTTCACACCCTTCAGCCCGGGGTGGTCCATGCATGAAATGAGGAATTTTCCACTTCACCTGGATTTCCTTGGAGGGGGGAGAGGGGGAGGTCTGCAGGGCTGTGACCTCCTCCCCGCTCATCCACCGTAGTCAGGCCCGTGGGCAGGGATGCAGAAAGGAGCTGCTCKACTTGAAGCCTGGATGTGTTTCCGAGCAGCTCGAGGACAAGAGGCTTGTGCTGGGTGAGGTGCAAGGGGCCCTCGAGGCCTCCACGGCTCCCGGAGCGCGAGATCTGTCTCGGTGCTCCAAGATCTACAGCTCTCCGAGGCTTAGGGAAGGCATGGGAGCCACCGGGGCAGATGCATGGGACAAGGAGATGGGGGTTAAACCACATGGAGCCCGCTTTCCTTGAGCGTTAATGCAGGAGGGCACGTCCCGACCCGTGATCCCGGCGCGGCGGAGGTCAGGAATGTGCCAAAGAGACCGGCTCTAAAGAGTGTGAAAGCCTGAGGACAGGAATCAGCTCAGCAGCTGCTGAAACAGGAAAGACTGCGACAAACAAAACTGCAGGGACCTTGAGGGTGAGATTTAACCCTGATCCATCCGGGATCTGGCAGCTGTGGGACAAGCCTAGGTCATTCGCAGGGCTCGCGTCACGGCTCTGCTGCCTTCTTGAGGCAGATTGACTTCATTTTGTGCAATGTTTTTGCCTGTTTAGCATGTAGTGAGTTAGCAAATATGGCCTGGGGAGGGAGGTGTGTTCCCTATCCGTGCAAGTCCCCTCCTGACCAGCAGATATTCACTACCTGAATAGCAGGTCTTACAAAAGCAAAAATAAGAATCCCTCTCATGTCTTCCAACTCAAAGCCCATTTTTCTCCCTCAGAACAGGAGCATTTTGCTCACAGTTTTCATAAGTGTGGTGGGCAACACAAGCAAGCGCCTGTTGGGTGAGCACCCATCAGTGCCAGGGTTGGACAACCTCGGTGCTCAGTTGGGAGACACTTTCCCAGTCTCTCTCTTCCCACAGGGCACCAGCAGCCTCCCTGGTCTCTCTCTTCCCACAGGAGCCTCCCAGGAGGTGATAAGCTCTGCTCAGAAGGTAGCAAAGAGCCAACACGAAGCTCGCTGAGGGAGCACGGGGTGCACGCACAAGGAGCCAGCATGGAGGCTCAATGGTTGATGAGCTCTTGACCACCCGCGATATCCCGGGAGGGTGACGCTGTGATGAACAGGAAAGGGAAAGGAACACAAGGGAAAGGAGCACAAGGGAGACCTATCTGGGTGTTATTTACTCAGGGGCGATTGCGACACAGGCTCTCCCTCCCACGTGCCGTCTGCTCTGGCCCTAGTGTGCAGCCYTCCGGGCAGGACTGGCCAGCTCGGCCTCCCGTCCTGGCCTTTTTCCAGTGAAAGACAACTCCGTCCTGTTGGAAACAGCTGTCCCAGACAGGAAAAAGCCCTGTGGCCTCAGGGGAGCCAAGGGGAGGCCTGCGCGAGGCCTGCGCGARGCCTGGGCGCCATCTCTGAGGCAGCGCCGCCATCTAGCGCCGTGTTGACCACCGTGCGCGTCCCCAACACCCCAGAAACTATTCCCAAAGAAATCCCGCTTCCACCAGAGGCTGGATCTGCTACAAGGGTCAAGGATAGCTCTAACCTCTTGTCCCCACTGCTGTATTTCCACCTCCATCACTGAAGACAGCACCAGAGGCAACAGGACAGCAGGTCTACCCCCTTGGTTCCCCCAACTTGGTATTTGCGGAATAAATGGGATTTATGGAGGAAAATCTCCTTGGGAGAGTGGCCACGTGTTGCCAGGTTGTGGCCACATGCAAGGTGGGCACTCATGCACAGGGGACAGGGTCCAGCCTGCCCCTCTGGGCTCAAATGTGCAGCTTCTATGCAAATGTGGTATCTTGGGACAGGCTCAGTTTTGGGGGAAAACAGGTGTTTCAGCTCCCCAGCTGACCTGAAAACCACAGGGATGGAGCCAGACAGGGTCCAATCTGAAAAGAGATTCTCTGAGATGATTCTTTTTCTTCAGTTCATTTTGCAAATATGTTTGATCCAAAATAAAAATGCTCCTTCCTTTCTTCAGGTCATTTAATATCCTTCAAAGCCCCTTTAAAAAAACTTATTTTATTCTTACACTGAGATCAACTTTTCAGGGAAAATACCCCRCATTAAGTCAGTCATTTTCACACTCTGATGAATGTTTCTTATCCCTAAAACCAAGGAAACCTCAGTTCCTAAGCCACCCGTCTCCAGCTATCATGGCTCTCCCACTCCACCTTGCTGCCGCTTGGAGATGTTGCTCCCTCCTTGCTTCCCTCCGAGTTTTCTTCTCTAAGATTTCCAGGAACGTGCTCAGGATAGGAGTGATTCTGGGGTTTAAAGCAAAGTCAACAGAAGCCCCTGGAGCTCAAGCACTCTCCTTGGTGCCTTTTGCAGCCCAGACGTGATGGGGTGAGATGGTTGAGGTGAGATGGTCAGTGTGGTGCCTTGAGTGACAGGGTGGCCACATGGACCCCCGTGGAGACTGAAGGAGCCTGTGAAGGGCAACTTCTGCTCACTTGCACTGGGACTTTCCCTCTGCAAAGTCCTGGTTGGCAGGTTGCAGCGTGAGCTTTTCCTGCAGACAGAGCTACCACGTCCAGGAGCAGCCACGGYGGGGTGTGCTTCTCCTTCCCGAGCTCTCAGAGAGCTGGTGCCCGCTCAAGGACCACACAAGTGCCTCTCTCCTTCCCCACGGCTGCTTCCTCCTTCCCGGAGACACATCAGGTCTATATTTAGCCCCAGAYGCTGCGAGCCCTTTTGCATCGCTCCCGCAGAGAGACTTGCGGGATGAGGGCTGGTGCTGGGAGCTGCCCTTCCCACGTAAGGACAGAGGTCCTGGAGAAGGGATGAACTGTTCCCACCCTGCAAGGGGCTCCTTAAAGCTAAGTTAGCTCGCTCAGCCCACGAGTGATCCAAGGAGAAGCTGCTGTGACCAGAAGGAGGCCAAGGGAGGCAATGGCCTTCCCAGTGRAGCGCGTTTTCGGGATCCTTGGCCCCGCTGCTTCTTTCCCGGGATGCCTTTTGGAAAGTGCTTTTTCCCACATCACTCACTCACACCCGGGGCAGGAGAAAAGGCAGATAAGGGCTTGGCTGTGAGGGTTCCCWTTCCCTGTCACATCAAAGCCCCAGCGTTTATCTGCGGGGCCCGGCCGGGCATGCAGGGCCAGCTTCTTCTAGACAGGCTGCATGGGGAAAGGGTCGGAGCTGGTCTCACTTGCCCYGGGGTGACACCAGGGGAGCAGATCCAGGCTGAACCAACCCCCCCGCGCTGCTCTCCACCTCCGCCGACCCGGCTCGCACAGCCCCAGTGCGGAAACCAGCAAGTAAATGAACCGCCTTCCTCCTCCTAATGAACCCGGTGATGGAGATGCCTCCTGGGGGCCGTAAAGCCAAGTGCACTGTGAGCGATCGCTTCTCTTAAGCACCATTGCGTGGAAGAGCCTGGGCCTCCAAGGACGCCGACCGGAGCCGGGTCCCCTCCTCTGCACAGCTCTGCCACCCTCCCTGCCCATKCACGTGCTGCTAAGAGCCAGGCTTGTCCTTCCGGGAGCCCCTCTGGATGCACAGGGATGGCTTTGCTGTCCCGACAAATGCAGCACGTTTAGGAGGAGGAAATGCAGCAGGAGGGTGAAAAGTCAACCTCTTTCCCAGCCGCAGCCCCGATAAGCAGCGGGATCTTTCCGAGGTTATCAGCCAGGGTCAGCGGCCAGAGCGGGGACCTGGGGCACCAGGGTGGCAGTGCCACCAGTGGGGACCGGCGCTGCACAAACCTCACGGGCTCCTTTGCATCCAAGCTCCTGCACTGCAGCGAGCGCGTCCAGCTGCAGAGAGCCCCGTGTGCGTGAGACGCAGCCCCGACCTCGCCGCTGCCCTGCTCCGAGCTCGTTAATGTGACAAGCAGGATTAATGGAGTGTGTTTGGAGAAGGCTCCGGCTTTCCTCCCCTTTCAAGGGCTGTCACTTCAAAGGAAGGCAAAAAAAGGCCAGCATCTCCCTGCCTGACGTGCTTCGGGGTAAGCAGTGCAGGCAGCCCAGACTGTCCCAGGCCTGGATTGCTTCCCAGCCTCCTGCAGCTGGACGGGAAGAGCCTGGGAGCCTCTCCTGGCTGCTTTGCTGTCTRGCTGCTTCTCTCTGCTGCATCCATGCTCCACATCCCATCTCCATGGGATGGGATGCACCGTGTGTCCGGCGGGGATGCAGGAGGGATGTGCAAAGGTCCTGCAAGGCTGGGGACACGGGCTCCAAACACACCCCAAAAAGGCAGGCCTAGCAATGGCAGCCTAGGAGCATCCCGGAGCGCAGGGAAAGCCTCTCCGGAGCCGCATCCAGCACAYGGGCTGCTCGCCAGCCCGCGGTGCCCGGTGTCAAAGGGCCCTTTGTGCCCCGCGGGCGCGAGCGGGATGTTCGGACGGGCATGGCGGAATATGAGTATTCCGCCCGTCGCCCCCGCCTTCCGTGACCCCGCATCCCTCCAGCTTGCAGCTCCCACTCGCAGTCTCCATGGGCTCCTTGCATGCTCACTGCAGTTTTGCACGGCCCTGGGGCTGGTCCTCACGCTGTTTTGGAGCGTTGGTAGCAAAATAAGGCTGTTACTGGCCGCCCTTTGCATCTGTTTCCTCCGCCTATATATCTTTCAGAGCCCGCTCGCCCCGCTTTGTTCGGGTGGCCTTCAAAGCACGTGCAGGGGGGCTGCAGCTGCGAGGGAGCAGGAACCTCCTTGGCACAAGCAGAGGGGATTCGGGGCTGCGGGAAGCGCTGCTCTTCGGAGCAAAATAGCACCTGGGAGCCCCTGCAAGCCGGCCGGGCTTCCCTGGTTGGCAGGGGTCAGCGCTGCTTTCCCGGGGGGGKTTGCATGCAAAGAGGAAGGAGAGGGACAGGCGGAATGTCTCGTAGCTCAACAGGGGAAATACAGGGAAAATAAAGACTAAGCGCCCAGGTGAAGAGGCCCTTGCAGCTGCAGGCATTGCCRCATTGAGGTTCCAGGACAGCTGCTCCCAGAGCATGGGGCTGGAAATGGTGGGATGCTCCCAAACCAGCCATTCCTGGAGCTGGCGGGCTCGGTGCAGAGCCTGGGGTGCGCGTGTGCCGAGGGATGGACACGGAGCCTCCTGCACTGCGCAGCACAGCTGCTATTGACTGTGCAGAGAGGTGAAAAGCAAAAGTCGGAAGTGCAAAGCTCCCCCACTCCCTTCCCGGAGGAATTTACTGCTTATCTGTCCCTGCTCCTGCTTCCTTCTGGGATAAACCAGGAACAGGCGGCTTTGGTTTCCTTTGCTTTGCAAGTGATAACGGGGGCTGGGCGCTGGCAGCCGCGGCGGGATGGGGAAGCACCTTGGGGCTCCCCTCACCCTGCAGGGATGCGGGGACATTCCTGCGCTCGGCACCTCCAAACCACCGGGGACAGACGGGGGAATGGGAACACACTAGGAAATTAGTGGGGCCTCTTGATCTGAGATTAAGTGTGCACTAACAGAGCCGGGGGCTCCCTGGGAGCTGGGGCTGACTCGGGATGCGGAGGGATGCGCGGCCGCAGCCGGGCTCTCCGCCGGGATGCTCCAGGCTCCTCGGCTCTCCCCGGGCCCTGATCCCAGCTGTCCCGCGCGCCCCGGCTCCCCTTTCCTACCCGGAGCGGCCGCAGCAGACGGGATTAGTGATTTATTAAGGGAGCCGCTGGGGCGTGCCRGGCGGAAATGTCTGCTCCGAGAGATTGGATAACCCCCCGGCCGCTTCCCTTCCAACGGCCGCGGCTCCCGGGGCACCGTATCCTCTCCCCGGCTCCCCCCACGCCAYACGGGACTGCCCCCCCTTGCCGGAGGGGCAAAACGTGCCGCGGGAGCAGCCCCGGATTGCCCGGTCCTGCACCCGGCCTGAGGGTCCCCACTGCTTTTTGGAATGTGCTCCCCCCATCATCCAATATCAGTTTATTATAATAACTGGCCATAGTGGATATTACCGTTCCTGCTGTTTTAGCAGGGGAAAAAGTGCTGGTTTTAACTATGGGGAATGTTAAAAGTAAACACGGAGGGAAAACTCGTTCCACCAAGCAGTCGCTCCTGGGCTCAAGTCTCGCCTGGGTGAAACTGCAGCCAGGAGCAAATATTTATGGCTAAAGTGTAAACGCCTGGGAGGAAGGTGGTTTTCCCTGCGGAGATGCCACGAGCTCTGCTCCGTCACCRCCATCCCTCCAGTCTCCGAATGGCTGGAAAACAAGGAGCAAGCTCCAAGCAAGCTCCATCACCCGGGCTTTCCAAGATGCTCCCGTTTCCCCCATGGATGCTCCACGGTCCGCAGCGGCTGCGAGCGCTGGGGCGGCTGGAAGCGACATTCCTTCGGAGACGGGCCGTTCCTGCTCAGGAAGGCCTGAAAAAAGCCCGGGACAAAAGGGGGAAGTGATGGTGGCGGCGGGCGCAGTTATCTCGCCGCCGCAGCCGCGGCCGCGCGCGCCCGCCYGGCTCCCGCGCGCAGGAAACGCTCATCTCCGCCACGCGCTTCCGCAGCCCCGGCACCCCCATTCCCACTGCTCTGGGGCGGGCGGCCGCCCCAGGCAGCCCCTCGGATGGGGAGCAATGGGATAAAGTGCCTGGTGCCCCGTCCCGCTCGCTTGGGTCCCTYGGGATGGCAAAAGGAGCCAAGGGGCGTCTGGCGGCACCCTGGCTGCTTCCGAGCGCACGGGGCTGCGATGCGGGAGCAGGGTCTGTTTTCTCCCTCTTTTGGGGTGGAAAAATCACACATTTGTTTGCAACCCGATGGCACCCGAAGAGCTGAGCACGGAGCTTGTCTCCTGCGGATCCTGCTGTGCCCGACAACCCGGGACACGGTTCATCGCGGCTCCGCTCGCTCCCACGGGCCGTGCTGGGAGCAACCGTTAAGTTGCATTTCAGCATTTTCCAAAGATTTCTGCAGCTCTTTCGGCAGCCAACCCCTCAGCCCGCCTGGCTGAGGCTCCCACCCGGCCCATGTGGGATTGCAGGCCCCTGCGGTGCTTATTTTTACAACCCTTTTGCTATTATTTGCTTTGCAAACGGCAGGGTTTTTTTCAGGACACTGTGAGCAGCGACGCCTCCAGCCCGCGGGAGCCTCGCGGTGATTCCAGGCACTTGGATTTGGAATCACCACGCAGTGATTCCAGGCTGCAGAACCGGGTCGTTTCTGCAGCTTCTCAGGTGAAGCCACACAAGTGCAAGCGAGCCAAGCGAGCCGGTGCCTGCACTGAGCGTTTCTGCTCTAACAACAACTCTTGGAGGGCCAAGTTCCTAAAATCCTGCAAAAACAGGGCTTTGTCATGGAAATGCTGAGGTGACATTAATGGCCGTGTCCCCAGCAGCTCTAATTAAAGAGAGGAAGGAGAACTGAGGCAGGATGTCCTGTTTGGCGGCCCGGGATGGAAAGCTTGTCACAAATAAAGTGCGTTCTCGGCCTTTGTCTCCGTCCCTCCGCACGCGGCTTTCCCAGATCTGCAGACCTTCATTTTCTTATCTCTTCCAAATTCTTTTTCTTTCCTTTGCTTTTGAAAATAGCTCCCTGCAAGAATGTTGTTGCTCGGCCGCATTCGCGCCGAGCTCTCCACCGTGCCGAGCAAACCCCCGTCACCTCCTCGAGCACAAAGCCAACGTGCTTTGGATTCCCTGCACAGAATCATTTGCACACGAGATTTTGCTCCGTGCAAAGAAATTTCCCTATGAACATCTCAGCAAAAGCTCTGGCAAGCAAGCAGGGCCAGGGGAGTCAGAGCTGGGAGCAAGGTGGTAAATATTTCCTTTTGGAAACAGCCTTTCCACTGAATTAGCCTGGGATTTGTTACTGTCAGTCTCGGAACGGCTTGCTCTGATAGCAAAGAAATTAGGATCAAAACAAAGCAAAAAAATAAAATAAAAAGAGGGAGGGGAAGATTGAGAAGAGGTTATAGGGGGGTGATTTGGGTCATTGTGTGCACATGGATTCTGATCCAACTGGTTTGTGCTCATATAGGATCTCCTGAATGTTGGGACCTTTGTACCCGGACTGGCAGGACAAGGCCTGGGCTTTGGGGCAGGGCCGCAGGTTTGTGGGGAATGAGGTGCCGGATCCCAGCCGGAGCGAGGGCCATCCCGCCCCACCGACCCGGTTCCTCCGCCACCATCRGCATCCTCACCTAAGCCGCTGGTGCAGCGGTTCCCCTGCTCGACCATTGCCCGAGAACCTGACCATTGCCCAACACCTTCTCCCGAGCATTGGTCACACTGGGGGTGTCACCTGCCAGGAGCTCCCCATCATCTCGGCTGCTCTCCCTGCTCCGCGCAGGTCGGGAAGGGCCAAAGCTCCGCTTGGAGCTGCTGGATGGTGACACTTTGTGCACGGCGTCACCTCCGCGCCAGCCCTGCCGCCTATGGCTGTCACGGAGCCGCTCGGAGGAGCCAGGATTTTCGCTCTGGCTCTGCATCCGCCCCGGCTTTGTCCCTCCGAGCGCTGGCCGGAGCATCCCTGCAGCTGCGGGCGTCGAGGCCGGACAGCTCGGCAGGAGAAAGGTGGAAAGGTGCCGGGATGGGCTGGAGAGCAGCAGCTGGAGCATCGCGAGGGGGGTTTGTGCGAGCTCAGCTGCCCGCTGCCCGTGACGCTCGGCCACGGGGGCCCTGCATCCCGGCCCCTCCCCACAGGGATAAGCTGGGATAAAGCAGCTGGGATAAAGCAGGATGGACCCAGTGGATAAAGCAGGATGGAGCAACACGGGAGCCTGAATCAGTCGCCTTGGCCATTTGGCTGAGCTCATCCTTCCCGCACGGCTGGCCGCGGAGGGAGCTCCCGGTGCGGGAATCGGGCCCGTGTTGTCTCATTAGTTTCCCTGCTCCTGCCACTTGCTGACAGTTGCTGCTGACACTGCCCAGGCGCCGCTTCACCTTCCGAGCAAATATTTTCCTTGGGTGGGAGCAAACCTGCTCGGAGGAGCTGGCGGGAGCGCGTGGGAATGACGATGGGGGCCACGTCCCTGGCGCCATCCCTGCTCTTCCCACAAGAGCCCTGGGAGYGACGGCTCCAATTCACCAAAGTGATGGAAGGGGAGAAGATGCCCAAGTGCTCTCCAAGCCTCAGGTCCTGCATTCCCCATCTCCGGAGCTGCCTTGGGAATCTGGCTTGCATGGGAGCAGAAATAAATACAAAGGAATGGTAGCAAGGTCCTTGGTAGGACCTTGTCTACCTTGTCTTTGTGCGCTGAGGTTGTTCAGACCCGTAGAAATGGGGGCTTGGGCCATGGCTGGGACTCACAGGGAGACCACRCAGGTCATATTGTGACATGTAGGGAAGGCACCGAGGCCTCGGGACAGATCCTTTTCCCAGGAAAGCCTTGTCATTGACTGGAAAGGGACGACATTGAGTCCTTGGCCACATAACACATTGAGCGGGCGCCCTATAAATAGGTCTTTAGGGGAGGAAGGCAAGGGGATCTCCTAAATCTCATCTGACCTCCTGCACTGGCAAAGCGCTGGGAGAGAAATAACTAYGGTAAATGGTAAACATTTTGCAAAAATAAAAAATAAAATAAAAATAATAAAAAAGAAAGAGGGACTGTCCCTCCTGAGCAGGAACCATTGACAGACTGTGGTGACGCCCTTCACCTAGGAGAGCTAAGAGGGACCTGCGCAATGCAGCCCAGCGTTGGGACCATGGAGCTTGCATGATCCGTGGCAATCTTCTGCCAGGAAAGGGCCTTTATGGCTATATTTGTGCAGGCAGCTCTGAACGCTCAGACCTTTATTCTTCCAGGCTTTTAAACTAAAGGTCATTTTTTCTCTTCCCTTCCAGAAAAAAAAAAAAAAAAAAAAAAAAAAAAAAAAAAAAAAAAAAAAAAAAAAAAAAAAGGTGAATTCCTCTTGACGCAGATCCCCTTCCCCTCTGGATGGGAGTTTAATTGTTCTTGCGAGCGAGCTCCAAATCTGCCCCTTGCATTCGCTTCCTGTTTCCTGCCAGAAAGGAAACAGAGATTTCTGACTCTGTGAACTACTCCTTTATTTAAGGATACGAGAAAATAGCTAAATGTGGATTGGGAGCAGCGCGAGGCGACAACAAAAGAAAGAGAAACAGCAGCCCGCCCTTCCCCGCGCCCGGGAAGCCGGGAACCCGCGCGCGCCTTGGAGCGCGACGGGTGTTTAGGAAAGTTAGGCTAAAACCCGCGCTCAAGCCCAACGCAAAGCCCAGCCGCTCAATGAGGAAGCTTCCAGCTACCAAAAATACTCGCCAGGCCCTGGCTGATGTTTTTCGTGAGCGTGCGTTCTTGGGAATTTCCTCTTCCCTTGGTAGAGATAAGTGATTAAACCAAATAATGGCCGTTTTGATATAGTGCAGCGGGGCAGGGAGGACACGTATCAACAGCTCTTTTTTTTTTTGTGCCTTTTTTTCCTAAGTCTTGACTTCTGCATTCGCTGTGGGGCTGAGCCTGAATTCCACTTCTCTATTATGTCGCTGAAATCCAGTGGAGTCAGCAGAAAAGATGTGRGAAGTTTCCTTGCTAGGGCTCTTGAGCCAAGGTATAAGCCCCACTAACGGGGACACGTTTATCTGCTACACGCCTTATTAATTTTATAGAAAAGACCTCCAGCCCTGCTCAGCTGTGGGTTATTTGGCTTAATATCCGTAAGCACCAGCTAATTCCTGGAGAAGACCATTAGTTTAACGTCCCTTCCATTCTTCTGGGCTTCTCCATGGAGACCTCTTCTGGATTGAGTCCCCCGAAAATGAGATCAGAGCTGTCCTTTTGAGTGGGGTTTTTGACACAGCGAGTGTTTTTGACACTGAAAACTTTGAATCGTTTGCAAGGGATCTGCATCTCGGCAGATTTGAAATTTCAGTTATTCTTGGTTGTTTATGGAGCAGTAGAAGTTGTTGGGAAAGGGAGTGTTGGCTGAAGGCACCGAGGAGGAGGAGGAGGAGGAGGAGGAGGAGGAGGGCTCTGCAGCTCTCAGGACCTCAGTGACGGATGGAGCAACCCCCAAGCTGCCTCCCCAGGACCTAACTAACACCATGTTGTGCCCTGCAAACAATTTTGCTTTATGGAGAGGGAAATATTCCCCTTTTCAGTAGCTTTCCCCAGAACCAACGTGGTGTTGGGCAGCTGCCCAAGTCTCCTGCTTTTCCACGTGCAGAAGCCTGTCTGCTCCAAGGGCTTTCCTCCCTTCTCCCCAGCCCTGCCAAGGGGTGGCTTTTGCTCTTCCCCCTTTCCATCTTTTTTCTTCCCCCCCATCCATCTTTTTTTCCCCCTTTTTCCATAGGTCATTCCCTCTCAGACGTTCCTCATGAGGTTGCATGAGGATTTCATAGAGATTGTCACAAAAGCTGATTCAAAACCTGTGTAATTGGGTCCTTTGTAGGGGTCTGCAGAGCGCAAAGAGCCCAGCTCCCAGAGAAGCCAACCCTGGATTCCTGCCCCTCATCTCCCCTCCACTTACAGGTCTTGCTCAACGGGAGCAGTGGGGAGAGCCGTTCTGGGGAGACCTTGGGGCCAGACACGGCTTGCATGGAGATCTTCACAGCCCTGCTTCTTTGTGCAACATCGTGTTGAATATCTCATTGACAAATCCATCGCAATTAGCCTGCGGGGATAACGAGCAGCTCTTTGCACTGATGGGCCCAGTGCAAGGATGCCCTGTGGGTGGAGGACATCCCAAAGGAGGAACTTCCAGGAGGAATGAGAGCACCTTCCTAAAAACACTTATTTTTTAACCAATACGGACATTTCTTTGGGAAAAGCACAAGGTTAGTTAATTTTTGAAACTCCTGACCCTCCAGCTTCAAACTCAGTTTTTTTGACTGGAAGATTTTGCAAGTTTGGTAGGAACTTTCTTGGAGTTGAGGCTAGTCAGAGGTGGCACTTTCTTAGACGCAGCGAAACGCTCTTCCCATAGAGGATTTTCAGCAGGAGAAAAAGCAAATCTGTTTTGCAGCAGGGCTGCGGTTCCCGCCGGGTCCTCTGCGCACAGCGAGGCCGCTAACGAGGAAGGCGGCCTCTGAATTTGATTAATTGCGTCTGCAGTGCCYGTATTCCCGTATTCCCACGGCACCCTCAAAACTCCCCCGTCCCGCCGCAGCGTGCCGTAAAATCCGGGATGGATTCTCTCGGCAGCGCCAGCATCCTCGGCACCCGGAGCTTGGGGGTGCCGCTGTGCCCCCGGAGCCCGCGGGGACTCATCCTGCTACATCTGCAGGGGGTTCTTGTCCCAGACCTTGTGGTTCTCCAAGGAGATGTCCCCTACTGCGGTAGAGGACAGAGCTGGTTGATCCAAGGGATGATGAAAGGCCCCTAGGGAAGAAACCCGGATGTGCAGGGCTCTTTCTGCGCATGGTGGCCATGGATGTCCAAGCAAGGACCTCCAAAGAGGTCCACAAAGTGCCATATTTCACCTTATGCTTCCAGGCTTGAGTGAGCACCTTCTGCTGAGRGGAGAACTAGACCTCATCAGTGTTCACAGCCTCCAAAATCAGCAGTTTCCATAGCAGGTTTCACACAGGGGTTTGAAAGCCACCCGTGGGTGCTCGTTAACCCCACAGGCTAATTGTGATGGATTTGTCAATGAGATAYTCAACACGATGTTGCACGAAGAAGCAGGGCTGTGAAGATCTCCGTGCAAGCCGTGTCTGGCCCCAAGGTCTCCCCAGAACGGCTCTGCCCACTGCTCCTGCTCAACATGGGTGCTAGTTGGGTAAGGAGCACCTCTGTGATGGGACCTAAGGAGAAGGTGACGTTTCTGCCGTCTGCTTTTGCTTTCTTTTGGAAAGCCTCACACCTTGCTATGGGACGGCATTCTCCCTGGGATCTGGTGTTAGGAGGATGAAATGCCAAGTGGCTGCAGCACCGTGGCAGAGAGCAGCACGCCAAGCAGCCCCAAAGGGGCAATAAGCTCGCCCAGGTGGATCTTCCCTGCTTGGGATAAGAATTTGGAATTTGGCTGGCAAAATCTGGAATTTGAAGAGCAAAAACACATACTTAGGAGAAAAGTTTCCTGCAGTAAAACACTGGGGGAAAATTGGTCTTAACCCAAGCATGGCCTCAGCGGGATTAGCACGGCCGGGGGCTCTGCAAACGCAGCCCCTCTGACCTCCGGGAGAGCAACATCCCGCACTAATTGACCAGTGCTAATTAGGAACCTGAAAGCCCCTCCATGCCCGTGCTCGGTTCATGCCTGAGAGCCTGGATGCCCCCGCGCATGGAGCAGCGCCGCGGCAGGGCCCCGTGGCCGCTTTGGTGCCGCGGTGCCTGCAGCTGCTTCCTCGCCCCGCGGGCTGCCCCAAAAGTCACGTTTTCCAGGGAATGTGAAGGGAATTTCCAGGGAATTGAGAGCGCAGGAGCGGCCGCTGCCCTGCGTGCATGCGGGGGACRTTGCAGCTGCCACCACAGCACACTGCATGACCGAGTGTCACGATTGCCGGTGCAGAAATACCCGCTCTGGTGGCCTCTCGTGACCGCTTCCCGCCCCGCCAGCTACTACTAAAGAGGAGCCCTTGGGTAAACAGGAAGAGTTTTCCACGCATCCCGTTTCACTCCTGCTGCCGGGGCCGGAGCAGATCCGCTCGGCTCGGTGAGGGCAGCAGGGATGTCCTGTGACCTGCATGGGGAAGGTGGCACGAGACCAAACGGCAGTGGCAGGAAGGGATAAAGAGTGCTGGAAAGGCTCGAGTTTTCCCCAAAGTTCAGGCGGGTGTTTTAGAGGTGATGGGATGAGCTCCTGGGAACCTTTGTGGAGATCAGTGCTGTGCAGGACTGACTGCAACCGGTGCAACGTGCACAGCTGCACGTGCACAGGGTGCAACATGCACAACTGCACATGCACAACTGCACCTGCACACAGGCGGTGCAATGTGCACAGTCGCACGCGCACGGAGTGCAACAGGCACAACCACACAGCACATGCACAGGGTGCAACATGCACAGCTGCCCATGCACAGGGTGCAACACGCACAACAGCACGTGCGCACGCAGCACGAGATGCACAATTGGACCTGCGCACAGGCAGGGCAACGTGCACAATCGCACGTGGGTGGAGTGCAACAGGCACAGCACACAGGCAGCACAACATGCACAGCTGCCCATGCACAGGGTGCAACATGCACAACAGCACGTGCACGTGCAGCACAGCGTGCACAACTACACAGCAGACGGGCTGCGCAACGTGCACAGCTGCGCAGGACTCCTTTGCACGTGCGCTTTCCACAGCGCCTCTGCCAAGGGGCAGCGGCACGAGCAGCGCGAACCCTCTGATTCCCGAAAAGGACCACGGGCAGYCGAAAGGAGCCTCCGGGCAGCCTGTGCCAAGGAAAACACGCGGGTCACCCTCTCGCCAGGCGCTTGCACAAACAACCAGGGCGAGTTTGCATGTCCCCGCGCTCCGGCCTGCTGGATGCGGCCGGGAGCCGTCCCTGCCTGCGGTCACCTCCCTTCATGGGCCACCCGGAGCCTGGGCTGCGTCCTTGGCGTGTGCTCGGGAAGGAGGGAATTGGGGCGGTTTGGGTGTTTCTTGGTGCCTTTCCCTGCCTCTGGCATGGCTGTGGTGCAGGGAGCAAGAGCGGCGCCCGCC
This sequence comes from Nothoprocta perdicaria, assembly GCF_003342845.1. Lineage (NCBI taxonomy): Eukaryota > Metazoa > Chordata > Aves > Tinamiformes > Tinamidae > Nothoprocta > Nothoprocta perdicaria. Next base: position 2,443,926 of record NW_020455865.1, read on the forward strand.
GGGACCCCCATCCCGGCCATGCTGTGGGTCAAGGGGACCGAATGCATCCCGGGGGCGATTGTGGCCTCCTCTCCCTGCTGTCGGTGGGACCACACGAGGAAACAGCTGCYGGGCACCGATGGGGAGACCCCAACACGGCGGCGTCTTGGCATGGGGGGCTCCAACCTGCCCCCATCCACCACCAAGGGGGGCAACGCTGCCCCCGACCCCAATATGTGTAGAGGGTGTCAAAATGGTCCGGGAGGCCGAGGGAGCACGGCCACGTTCACCCTGTCCCAGGGTGGGTGCCATGGGGCGCGTGGCTCCTCGCCGGCCCCCCAGGACGGCGGCGGGGGCCGTGCTGCCGTGGGGGGGGTGTGGGGCCGGCCGTGGGGCGGGGGGCAGGCGGCGGCCCCCTCTCGCCCTGGCCGCTGGGGCCGCCGTGTTTGTTCTGCCGCCGGCGGCCGTTATCAGCGCGCCGCACACGCAGGAAGTCCTGTCTGGGATTGTCCATCCCCGTCCTGATTTATACAGGAAGAAAAGCATAAAAAGCCGCCCTTCCACCTCGGCGGGGACCGAGCGACCTCCCGGCGGCGCGCGGCCCCGCGGCGATGGCAGCGGCGACGGCACGGGGACGGCGGCGATGGCGGGGACGGCGGCCAGGGGCGCCGGGACGGCGGCACTCGGGGCGCGGGCGGCACCCGGGGCGCTGCAGGTAGGACAGGAGGGTGCAGGCGGGTGGTGGCAGCGGCCGCGGCCCGTCCTGGTGGGAATCAGCATCCTCCTGCCCTGGGATGCGCAAAACCGGGAGCTGTTTTCCAGGGTGGATTCCCTGGAGAGCGGTATCCAGGGGAGGACGGATGGTCTCTTATCTCCTGTGCGTGCAGCAGGCACCTGCACTCATCTGTGGGTGGAAATGCCCGATGGATCCACTCCGTTTCCATGTTCATGCCCTCCTTCCACCTGTTTCTCGCTCTCTGCTGTGGCTCGGGGCTGTGGATCCAGCAGCAATATCCCGCTGCTCCGCTCGGATAATGCCGCGGGATGCGGAGCAAAGCCGCGCTCGCAGGGACGCATGGGCATCGCATCCCTGGGCACGCTGCGGGGAGGACGGAGCAGGACCAGGACAGGGAATAGCTCCGTATGGAAACCATTGGGCACGATTTTTTCCTAACCTCTCTCACAGGATCAATTCATTTTGGGCAAAGAATCAAATCTAAATAATAAGGCTGTGTAAATGGTAAAATTTTATTTGAAGTGGACAGGGGAGCGCCTGTTGCTCCCACTTCAGGGATGGGGTGGGAGWCAGGAGCCCAGATACGGTAGCCGGAGCATCCTCAATAACTTCATCCCTCCCCTGGATAAAACTGGGGCTAGGATGGGCACACAAATCACCAAGAGATCCCTGTGATCCAACCATCAATGCTGGCGATTGAAGTAGTCCCCATTAATAGCGCTAAGCTCTCACCTCCACACAGATTTCCCTACAGATAAGGACAAAATGTAGAATTTGGGAGCGGTGCAGGTCTGAGCCGCTTCCCATCGTCTGCTGCAGCTGGGAGCAGATTTACCAACTGCAACCAATTAGAGTAAATGATCCTGACTCACACTGGAAGCTGAAGGGTGTTGGGGGAAGATTTAACTGGAGCTTCCAGGGCAGGTAGGGAAGGGTGAGGAGCAGGAGGCTGAGGAGCAGTCTCTGCAAGCAGGAGAGGATGGGCTTTTCTCCCAAAGTGGATTCCTGGCTGCTCCATGGGAGGTGAATGCAGAGAGGAGCTCAAGCTGCTGGAGCTGGAGACCTTCTCCTGGTACAGAAGCATGGTCAGATCTTGTTAAACGCTCTCTTCTGGAAGCTGCTGCTTGCTGGTGAGGGTGAGATTAAGAGAGTGACAGGGCTGYGCAGACAAGTTGCATTTATCCCTGCTGTGTGCTCCTTAGGGAGTGATTCACTGGAAAAAATGCAGAAGGAAGAACAGGGCAGGGGATTGCTCTCCACTGACTAATGCCACTCTTTTCACCAGGGAAATTTCATGGAAAACAGTGAAATCCAGTGTATTCCTGGATGAGATGAGTCATTCCCCCTTCTCACACAGTAGCAATTACTGCGCTGTGTCAATGCAAGTAGCYCATCTGCGAGTAGCAGTAATAAGAAAATTAACCTGGCTAGCGGTGCAGGATGGTGCCCTGTTCATCYGCTTGCTTTTGCATGGCTAAAACTCCATCTTTATCATAGTGTGGAGTTACAGCCTGCCAGCTGGGAGGTCTATAATGCTTGTGGAGTCCTTACTGAGGCAAAACCCCGCTTTGTGGGCTGCAGAACTGGGTCGTAAATGCAGGGCGCTGTGCGAGGGGTGACGACAGGCCGAGTGCTGTGGGCCGAGTGCTTTTCCTGGTCTGATCCCGCTGCTTTGATCCCGCTGACATCCTGGGGCTCCAGGAGATCCTGCGCCGTGATAACAGCCAGCGGCTGACGCAAGGGAGAACAATACGGGGCAGAGGAGAATAGAGGGAGGTCCCTTCCCTTGCGGAGCGCTGCGGGATGGGGACYGCTCTCAAGTCTGACCTTTAGCGAGGGGTTTATGCGCAGCCCTGTGAAAAGCCCCGGCAGTTTGTCCTAAAGCAGGAAGAGCCGMTGCTCCCTGTTTTCCAAAGTCCTGTTGCTTTGGCAAGCGCTTCTAGGCCCCTGCGCGTCCCCTGCGGTGGCCACGGAGAGGCCCAGCCTGGCGCTTTGCGTCTGTGTGGGTGTCTCTGCTGTCTCTGTCTGTCCATCCCCATCCGTCACTGTCCTGGGGAGGCCCTTGGGCTCATCCCACTCACGGGATGCGAGCCCTTCTCTCCAGGAGATGTTCTCCCACGTGCGACCTTAGTGCTGCCTCCTATCAAGTCCCCTCTGTTACTCATTCCATTTTTCCCGATTGCAGAGCCTGAGCTGTCCCCTGAGTAAGGAAAAAAGTYGGATTCCCCCCTGCTGCCCCCAAACCAGCTCTAAACCCACCCAATGCACCGAGGCTGGATGGCCCCTTTGCTCCTCAATCCGCGCGGATCCCATCAGGGCAAGGCAGAAACTGGAGCTGGGCACTTGGGAGGGCTATGGGACACATTTTGGAATGGGAAGGTGCACAGAACAATCCCAGGGCTGATTTGCTTTGATCCCAGGGCTAGTTGGCAGGTGGGGAATCTCCTAATTCACCCCAGTGGTAAAACAGCCTCTCCTTGACACGCAGATTTAAATACAGTTAAAGCCAAGAGGGAGGCTGGCCAGGAGCATTTCTCTCCTGGCCCCGAGACAAGCTTTAATATTAGATGTCGTGGGAGTGAACTTCCAATGTGCAAGGGAGAAAGCTTGGGAGGGAACGTGGAAAACAGCAGCCTCGCATCCAGACAGGCTGGAAATCGGGAGCTAAAGTCCCTCAGGGCTGCGGTTGGAAACTTGTCACACCTGCATTGAGAGCAGGGAAAGGGACCCCCTGCTCCGAGCTGGCCCCGCTCCACCGAGCTCAGGGGAGCTTTGACACGCCACGTCCTGGGTGATTTCCTCCCTGCAAAATTAATATTAGCGTATAAACCACTGAAAACTCCCCACAAGCGGAGGATTAAATGCTCTTTCAATGGGCTGTAGGTAGTTCTTGAGTAGATAACACGGGGACTTGCTTGAGCAAAGATTTGACCTAGTAAATGGAGCTGAAAAGCAAACATTTTTGCAATTAAAGTAACTGCGGGACTGTAAAGGCCGCGGTGCAGGGAAGGTCCTGCCGCGGCCGAGGAGGCTCCGGCGCAGACCTTGAGCGGAGCCGTGTTTAGTCCTGCCCAGCGCCTCCTTATCCAGCGGGGATGAGGAGCGGGTGCCAATGAATCCAYGTCCTCGCGTTTGCCACGGGCATCCCGGGCATTCGCGCAGGGTGTCCTGGCTGTCCCTATCCCGAAGTGAGCGCGTGCATCCCGTGAAGGGTGATGTGTATTTGTGGGGGGCAGCACTGCAAGCTCCTGGGAGCGAGGGGTGAACTGGGACCCACAGGATGCTCCTCTTGGACCCCCAGAGCCGTGTGTGCAGGAGCAGGGAATGGGCCCTGCTGCCGGTACCTGCCCTGGCCTGGGCACCTTTGCAGCACGAGCTGGGCACCAGGGCAGGCCACGGGACCCCTGTCTGGTCCAGGTCCTGCCTTCGCCCTCTCCCGTATCCACAGGGAGCGGGGGGAGCATCTCGGGAATCGCACGCTGGCTCTGTCATGGGCAGAGGCTGCATTGCCAACATCTGTCCGGAGGAAAACGGGAGCCTAACAGAGGGGATTTGCTTTTGTCTTCCAACAGTGAGAAACCGAGATGCACCTTAAGGAAAGGATCTGCGCCCAGGGTGAATGACGGATGATCACGGACAAGGTGAGCGTGTCYCGGCCGTGCAATTCCGTGCCCTGCTCCCAGCGTGGTCGGACAGGGAGGCTTTTCCCCTGCAAGTGCTTTAGCAGCTGATAGYCGATGCCAGGCTCTGTTCAGCTCCCTGCACGCCAGAGAAGAGGGTGTCATCCCTGCACAGGGAGATGGTGACCGTCCCTTCCAGGCTCTCGGGACAAGCAGCCTGTGCTTTGCGCTCGTGAGATGGAGCTGCCAGCATTCCCGGGAAGCTGCTGGATCCAGCCGCTCTGCTTCCCGCTTCCACGGGGCTGGCGAGCGACTGTGTCCCCAGAACCACCCAGCTCCGTCCTCGGAGCCCATCCCCTTCCCCAGGGAGCACTTGGCCATTGGATTTAGGCTGCTTTTCCACAGATCCACCCAAAGGCACCACTAGACCTGGCTGGCACCCTCATTCCTCGGCCATCCTCAGCCTATCCATGAGGAAAAGCCGGGGAGAGAGCAGTGATCCCGGTGCAAGTGATCCCGCTTTGGCGCCAGTGCAGAGTATCCCTTGTAAATGCCTACGTGCTTCCAAAGGCTTGCACGGCTGAATGGGAAGCACATTCCCGTGGGGGCGGCCTGTGCGTCAGGCGCTGCGGCCGCGTCGGGCTCGGGCGGCCGCCGGGGTCCTGGGGAGAACAAGAGGCCTCTGTGCTCTGACGTCCCGGGCAGAAAAGTGGGCGAAACAAGGGCGTTTTGGTGCAAAGGGAACTGCGTAATTTTCTTTCACGCTCAATGTCTGGTTATTTATCACAGTTGGGGGCTGTGGCTGGGGCCTTGGACTCGGCAGAGGGGAGATGACAATATAGGGGACACCACGTTGTGTCACCCCCCCCCCCCCGGCCAGGCTGTGCAGGGGGCACCCGCCCTGTCCCCCTGTGTCCCACCCTGTCCCCCAGCTCTGCCCTGTCCCCCAGCTCTGCCCTGTCCCCCAGTGTCCCCTCACAGACATCAGGCTCCAGGGAGGGGGGACCTGCCATGTCCCCGATGTGTCCCCCCTTCCCCCAGGGCCAGGTCCTTCTGGGGGAGGGGGTTGCACTGTCCCCTAGGTGTCCCCTTCCCCCCCGGGACAGGCTGTACCCTGTCCCCTCCATGTCCCCTTCCAAGTGCCAGGTTCCCTGGGGGAACTGAGCCCATTTCCACCCCCATGTCCCCCTCCAAGTGCCAGGCTCCTCCGAGGGGCTGAACACTGTCCCCTCCTCATCCTCCCCTTGTGTTCTTCCCCCCTGCCCCGTGTCGAATGGAGCCCGGTCCCCGCGTGTCCTCCCGCATCCCCGCTCCGAACCCAGTCCCTCCTTGTCCCCCCCGTGTCCCCCGTGCCGCTCTGGGTCCCGCGTGTCCCTTCCCGTGTCTCCCGCGACGTTCCGATCCCGCTCCCCGCTCCGTCCCCGTGTCCCCGCCGCCCGGGCCCCGCTCCCGCCGTGTCCCGGGGTGCCCCCGGCCGGGAGGCTCCGCTCGGCCCCGCTCCCGCCGCCCGAGCTCATTGGGCCGGCCCGGAGGCACCGGCCGGGCCGGGAGGGAGGGACGGAGGAGCGGGGCGGGCGCGGGGGGGCCGCGGCGCGGCGGCCACTCGGCGGCTCCGCCACGGGCCGGGTGAGTAGCGGGGCCGGGGGGCGGGAGGGGGCGGCCCCGGGCACCCCCCCGGCCCGGGGCTCCTCCTGCTGCAGGTGGGCGCCGAGCCCGGCGCGGTGCCCGGTCCCTATCCCTGTGCCCGGTGCCTATCCCTGCTCTGCAGCGTCCTGCATGTGCCCGTGTCCCTGCGCCTTGTGCCACCGCGTCCCTGCGCGTGCCTCTGTGCCTGCTTCCGCGGTGCCCGTTGTTTCCCTGCACCCAGTTCCGCGCTGCCCATGTCCCTGCACCCGGTTCTGTGCTGCCCATAGTGTCCCTGCGCCCTGTTCCATGCTGCCTGTGTCCCTGCACCCAGTTCTGTGCTGCCCATAGTGTCCCTGCGCCCCGTTCCATGCTGCCTGTGTCCCTGCACCCAGTTCTGTGTTGCCCATCATGTCTCTGCACCCACTTCCACACTGTCTCTGTTCCCTGCCTCGCGGTGCCCTCTAGCACTTTGCCCGGCATCCCAGTGCTTGCGGCTCCGCTCCGTGTTCCCCGCATCCCTGTCCCCCCTCTGCTCCTTATATCCCTGTCACGCCACTCCAGGACCTGCGCCCTGCAGCGCAGCCCAGGCTGTGCGGAGAGCGGGAGGGATTCCCTGCTCCGGAGGGATGGGCGCCCTTCCGGAGGGTCAGGCTCCAGGACGGAGCTGGGAGCGTTGAGTCCCAGCGCAGAACCGGGCCGGGCTGCCTGCGGGGTCCTCCCCACAGCGCACCCTCTGCCGGGACCAGGGACATGGAYCCCATTCCCACCTGGCATCCCGGGGCGTTTTGGCCCTGGTTTTGTGGGCAGAGCTGGCGAACGTGCTGCTCCCCTTGAGAAACTGGAGGCCATGCAAACCGTGCTGGTTTGCAGCAGCTTTAAAGCTGGTGATTTGCACAAAGCYGTTGAAGCACAAGTAGATTCTATCATTTCCTTAATTTCTGGAACTTTTTGAGCCGCTCATCTTCAAAGAGAAGCAACCAAACAGGCCTGGCGCAGCATGGGTGTCCTGTTAAAGTCTGGGAAAAGCCGATGGAGCAGTCGGGAGCTGCTGCATCCCTGCTCTACGCTGGGATGCCTCCAGAAGGCCTGGGGAGCGAGAAGACTTGTCCATTTTTCTTATTATTTTTAAAACCCTTCCTACAGATGATCCAAGATGTCCTGGTGAGGGAAATGCCCCCTATTAGGCATTAGAAGACTAATTAGCAATAGCCTTCATTTAACTTCTAGGTAGCTCCCTGCATCTGCCATTTCAGAGGGATGTTTCTTGTCGCCTGCATCCCACTCTGGCACCTCCTTCCTCAAGGCTTCATAAGGCTCATCCTTTCCATGCTTGGCATGCGGTTAAGGAGGATTTCTCTATTTTTTCCTCCTTTAAATGCTGCCATCCAGAGGCCAAGTGCTTTGTTTAAATCGGATGATGTTTAAAGTAGATGCCAATACCGACCTGCTTCAGCGTCGTGTCTGTCCTTAGCCAAGCAGAGCCTCTTGCAGCGCAGCTAGTTCTTGCTCTCAGACTGTGCATGCCTTTAAAGCACTTTTTTCCCTTTTTTTTTTTTTTTTCTTTGGCAAAAGCCGCTGTATTTTGAAGCGAGGAAGATCAGATTTCAGCGCGTCGCGGGGTGGGAACGGGCAGCCCGGCAGCGCTGTGTGGGTCGGGAAAGCGCAGCCGGCACCCGGGAGCCCCCCGAGCCGCGTCCCTCGTGTCCCCTCCGCGCCGACAGGACCCCCTGCCCGCTCCGTCCCCGCAGCCCCTTGGTGGCACTGGGCGATGGGCAGGCGGTTCCTGTGTCCCTGAGCCCTCGCCGCGGCTCCCGGCGGGGACGGGTGACGTTCTCACCCCGCTGCTCTTTCCCTTGCAGGCTGCGGCGCCGAGACATGCAGTAGGACCCGGCGCTTCCCGTGGGGACCCGGCGCTTCCCGTGGGGACCCGGCGCTCCGTGGACGGCCGGGACATGCCCGGCCGCGGCTCCCGCCTCCTCGCGGGGCTCCTGCTGCTCCTCGGCGCGGGCGCTTTCGCACACGCAGGGTGAGCCCCGAGCTCCAGCGCGAGCTGAGCCCGGCCGCAAGCACAGCAGGGTCGATGCCTCTCTCCTTGTCGTGCTCTGCAGTTAGAGCTTTGTTGTAGAATTTGCAGAACAAACAATTGCTGTTTATAAACTGCATCTTCCAYCCCGTTAATCAGGGGGGCTGAGGAGAGGTTGCTGCAGCTAATAGAAGCCATCTGAGGTCCACGTTAATTCCCAGCCTTTTATTCTAGTTGGGCTGGGAAGCGGAGGGAAATAGGCAAGTTTCTAAGTGGAGCTGAACAGCTTGGGCTGGAAAAGCTTGGAAAAAGAGTCTTTATCCGAGACCACTCTGGCTCTCCATCCTGGGAAAGCTTTGGCCTGGAASGCTGCAGTTATTTTAGGGAAAACAGAGGGCAGCTCTGCCCTGGGTCTGGCCCTTGTGAACTCAGGAATTTTTTGGTGGCCGCAAAGACATCAATTGTGGGGATGCACAAGTCTCAGGAGGGAAAAATAAGTCAGGGCCGGGGAGGGGGAATCCACCTAAAAAGCAAATGGTTTTAGGGGAAGGAGGAGGAGGATGGACGGGAGGAGAGGAGCCGGGTGGGTGTTTGGGGAGCCGCTGCGGCCGCTYGGTGGCCCTGACGCTGCCCGTGCTGGCGCAGGCGCCGCGTGTGCTCCGCGCGGGCGCCGGCCCCGCCGCCCGTGCCCGAGTCGCACGTGCAGCCCGTCTACCTGCCCTACCTCACCACGTGCGCCGGCCAGCGCCTCTGCAGCACCTACAGGTGAGCGGTGCCGCGCGCGGGACCCCCGCTCCTGGGGACCCCCAGGTCCTGGGGTCCCCGTGGGGTGTCCCTGCAGCCGCGCGGGGACCCCCGCTCCCGGTGTCCCCATCGCCCCGGCTCTCTCCCTTGCAGGACCATCTACAAAGTCTCCTACCGGCTGGTGGCCAGGCAGGCGGCCCAGCCCGTGGCCTCGTGCTGTCCCGGCTGGAGCCGGGATGCCACATCCGCGCTCGGATGCAACAGAGGTAACCGAAAACGCACGATATCTGCTTGCTTTCGTTTCAAACACTGCTCCCCACCGTGCCCGGAGCCCCCCAGCTGCTGCTTGCGTTTATTTTTTCAGCACTCCGTAACACAACACAAAGTAGCTTCAATTTCTGCTGTGTTTCTAGCCTTTCTGGGCAGCCTCGCGTGCCTTTCTCCTTTGGGATAGCTTATTAGCTTGAGAGATACCAGAGGATAAGTGAAACGAGTAAGTTCTTTCTGTAGGAATCAGCAGCAATGGAAGAAAGACGCTTTTAGGGGAAGGAGGAAAAAAAGGCAATTCCCAACATAAAATGACTGTAGAAGGTGGAAGCAGCAGCAAATCCCTCCCTGGTTGATCCTGGAGCGCAGCATTCCCAAACCGCCACGAGCGGGAGCCGGCCGGGATGTCCTGCAGATGCCCCCTTCTCTTTGTGCTGCACACCCTGCTTTGCTCCCTGTGGCTCTCAGCTCCATCCTGCTGCTTCCTGGGGGTCGTGGAGCATCCCGGGATGCGGGTGTGGGTTGGGATGYGCGCGGGGAGGSCGCGGGCGCCGCTGAYGCTCGTGTCCCCGCAGCCGTGTGCTGGGCGCCCTGCCGCAACGGCGGCAGCTGCGTCTTCCCCAACAGATGCTCCTGCCCGCCGGGATGGACGGGACCGGCCTGCGAGACGGGTACGTCGCTCCCGATGCTCCCGCCGGGCATCTCGGAGCAGCGGGACGGGGTGGGGGGATGCTCGGGATTAATGCAACCTGGAGCTCCCTTTGGCAGCTCCCAGCCCTCAAGCACAGGCCTGTGCCCGTGTTTGCTCCCCGACACTGCTGGAAAACCAAAAATATATGGGAGGAAAGGGAAAACTCGTTGGCCTCCAGGGCYGAATTCATCCCTGGTGTGAGGTGATGGCTGCTCGTTGGCAGAGAGGCTCTGCAGACCTCGGTGCTCTGCACGTGGTCCCCGGCGGGGCGCAGAGGAGGAGCACGTGGCAGGGACCCGCGCCGGGCGCAGCCTCCGTGATGCCTCCGGCTSCGGCGCGCGGAGCAGGAAGGATTTTCCCACTGCCTGGAACAGCTTCTGCTGGGCGTGGGAAGCAGTTCTGCTCATTCAGCTTGGTGGGAACAGCTTTAATAACTCCCCCGTGTGAGGAGAGGTTACTGGGTTTTATACATACTTGAAAGGCTTGATAGCTCCTCGCCACGGCTGGGCTGCAACCAAAACCCCGGCCGTAAATCCGGGATGAGAGCCAAGGCTGGGCGGCCTGGGAACAGCCGCCGCCGGCCCGGCCACGGTTTGGACCGTCCCGAGCACAGCYTTTGCTCCTGCAAAATGTGGAAGGGCAGAGGGAAGGAGGTGGGAGATTCCCCCAGGTTTCCTCCTGGGAGCTGCAGCAGAGCCCGTCCCGAGGCTGGTGGGTGCTGGGCTCTCATCCCRCTCCCCACGGGCACCCGCTGCGATCGGGGGGTGTTTCTGGTAGGGGACAGGCCTCGTGGCGCCCTGCCCGTCCCCGCCGCCCCGTGTCCACCCTCACGTCGCGCCTGTGCTTGCAGACGTGGACGAGTGCGCGCGCCGGAGCCACGGCTGCAGCCAGCTCTGCGCCAACACGGCCGGCAGCTACCGCTGCTCCTGCCGCGCCGGCTTCCGCCTCGCCGCCGACGCCAGGGCGTGCGAGCCCATGGAGCCAGACCCGGAGCCGCGAGCCCAAGGTAACCCGCTCCCTTCCGCCGGGCTTTGGGGAGGGGACAGCAGCCGGAGCGCCCCGGCGTCATTCCCAAAGGGAGCCTGCAACACCCCGTGCATCAACCGGCGGCCGCCTGCGCGAGGACGGCGGCCTCGTGGTCCCCGGAGCGGCGAGGAGCGGCGGGCCCCGCTGGTCACGGCCCATTATTACTTTTGGTACGCGCTGTGACACTTCAAACTCGTACCGTGAGTAATAATGCGCTGTGGCCAGCCCCGGCGGCGCGCGGAAGGCGCCGGCAGGAGYGGGCGCCGCGCTGCGTGACCCGCGGAGCGCCGGCCGGCACCCCCGTGCTCTCCACGGGGCACCGCGTCAGCCTGGTGCCGATGACTCGCCCGACAGCACYGGGGCAAAAGGCCGGGCTTTTCCCCCAGCGCGCGCTGCCCTTGGCGCCTGGGGAAAGCCCGCTTTGTTCCAGGTATTCCAGCAGGGAAGGGAGGCTGGTTTGGGCTCTGCGGCTGGTGCTGGTGGGCTGGGAGTGGGATGCGTCCTCRCTGCCCTGCTCCAGGCTGCAGGATTCTGCAGATGGGAGCAGCTCCCTGCCCTGCACTCGGGCAATGGGTTTTGCACTAACTGGCCCTGCTCTTGCTCGTTTTTTTCCAGGACCATCCAGTGAAATGAAGGAAGAAATGAAAGACTTGAAGGCCAGGATGGAAGCGCTGGAGCAGGTGAGCGCCCGGCGAGCGCCGCTGCCTCCCCTCCCTCTGCGTGCGGCTGTGCGCACAGTCGGACACAACTCCCGGCCGCGGCTCTCCAACCACCACCGCTCTGTTTTTAAGGCCACGCTGGCCTCGTGCTCATAGCAAACCCTGTGGTGCTTGGTGTCACCTGGCGGGTGACGTGCCGAGGCCATCGGGCTGCCCAGGACGTGTTCCCAGCTCCTCTTGTCCCCCGCAGAAGCTGCAGTCGGTGCTGGCCCCCTTCCACAACCTCATGCCGTCGGCGCCGGACGATGTGGGCACAGACCCCATCAGCCGCCTCTCCCACTCCCTGCAGCAACTGGACAGGATCGATTCCCTCAGCGAGCAGATCTCCTTCCTCGAGGAGCGCCTGGAGACGTGTAAGTGCCCGGGAAAGGGATGATTTTCAGCACCACCTTCCACACATTGCCCTTCTGCCCCACACAGGGTGGCAGAGCCCATTGACCCACCCGCAGTGGCCGCCTCCTTTGGCCAACACAGGATTTCTCTGACTCTTGGCAGATGCAGCCAGCTAGAKCGGTAACACATGCCCCACTATGAATCCCTATCCCCCCTCAAACTCAGCAGCCTGTAATTAATAAAAGATGACCACAAACAGCCCATTAACTGCATTTCAAAGCTGCTTCTAGGGCTGCACCCCCAGATTGCCCTTGCAGCAGCCAAAAGAGGTGCCTGGAACTGCAGCCACGGGGCAGAGCAGCATGAGCTCTGCAGCAGGTCCCTGCTCTAACTTCACCCAGGGCGAAATGCAAGGAAAGGCTGCAGCTCCAGGGAATTAACAGTGAAGGAAGTCAATCAGCACGGTTTAGGGAGCGTGCCGAAGGTGGCACATTTACGAGCCTGGGAAGTCTCTCGGCCCGTTTCTTTTTGAAGCCTGCAGTCCTTTGCCGTGCAGCCCGGTGAGAGGGTTGGTTTTGCTTCCCGAGCCGCTGTGAGCAGCAGCCCCTGGCGAGAACAGCCGCGGGCGAGAGGCTCGTGGCTCCACGGAGCAGGGCAGGCTGCAGACAGAGCCACGGGCAGGGTTTAAGTTGCCACGAGGAGGGCTGTGCAAAGCCTGTGCTGAATCACTGCAGTCTGCATCACAGCTGGCCATAAAGCAGCTCATTGCTTTGATGCCCGRGGCACGTGCAGCGCCAGCTCGTGCACGTGCGTATGGGGAACCTTTGGCATCTCTTCTGAACACTAAGTGGCTGCAACTGACACTTAAGAAGGAAAATAACCCGGGAAAGGGTAATTAATTATCCACGCCACCGAGCGCCCYAGCCGAGCACGTTTCCTAGCATTGCTCTACACCTATTATTAGTGACAGCATGGAGGAATTGGAGCAGCGTCACACGGTAACATGGATTTAGTCCAAGGAATGACTCCCAGCTCCTGAAATGAGTCTGTGCCAAGCCTCTTACAGCAAGTAAACCTGGCTTTTGCCCTGCTCACGTTCTCCAAAGCCCCTGGAGGCCCCGAGGCTGCCGTTGGGCCATGCAGCAGGTTTTGCAGGGCATCCCTCGGCCCCGTGCATGGAGGGGCAGCTCTGCTCTGGCACAGGGATCCYAGTGTTTGCTGTGTTTCTTTTTTCRACCTGTCCAGGTTCCTGCAAGAACGAGCTCTAGCCAAGCACCCGAGCTGCTCATCTCCCGGGCCAGCCCCAGCCGGCAGCCGAGTCACCTCCTCCRCGGGCAGACACAGGGTAGCAGGAGAAGGCTGGTTTTCCGTCAGCATCTCCACCTTTTCCTCTTCAAAATCGACGTACCGAAGGTCATGCAGCTGCTTCCAAACTGGACTTGTAGTCCTCAGCATCTCACCCCCCTTCTGCTGCAGCAGCAGAGAATAAAGGTCTCCCCTCGTGCCYGTAGCTGTGCCCTGTGTCACCCTGGGACCCATAAAGGGGGTGCTGGTGCTGCCTGTGCACCCTGGGCAGCACAGGGGCTTCYCCCCCTTGCTCACACTGCTCTCAGGGTGCAGAGCAGGGACCGGTTCCTGCTTTTACACTCCTGCTGCCTTAAGGGGCAGTTTTGAGCAGAAAACCCTTTCCCACAGCTCTTGAGCCAGCCTGTGCCATGGGCAGAGCCGAGGCCAAAGCGGGACTAGGGCCAGTCCCCTGTCCCCCCCTGTGGTGACACAAGTCCCCTGTCCCCAGTGCTGTTTGCTCAAGCCCAAGGACGCGGGTGCAGCAGAGCTGACGGGGCCAGCCTGGTACGAGGCTGGGGGGGACACTAAAGCCAGCCCTGGGGACACAGTGGGGGACAAGGCTGGGCCCTGCCCTCGCACTGACCGAGCCCGACCTGCAGGACGCTTCTGTTCCCCCGCCTCCCACAACACCACAAGAGTCTCCTTTATTTCAAGAGCCAAGGGTGTACTTTTAAAAAGGCAAATACAGCAGCCGCGGCTGCCTCGCGCCGGGGCTGGCCCCATGGGACACTGCCCGGCTCCCCAGGGCCAGGTCGCCCCTCTGGCCCCGYGGGGGTTTTTGCTTCTGTGACACAGCCCTTCGCCCGCTGCTTTTCCAAGTGCTGCTTTGGTCTCAGTCCCCGCCAGTGCTCCCTGTCCTGTGTTTGAGCCCTGCAGCCTTGAGCTGCGGCCTGCGGGCTCCCTCCCTTGGGGCTCCCGGGTTCTGCAGGAGCTGCTGGGCTCCCAGTGCTGCYCCGGGCAGGGACAAATTCCACCCAAAGGCCTCCCAGAGACAGGCTGCAAAAGCCAAGGGCCCTGGTTGTCCTTGGCCTCAAGAGGGGCCTCGAGGCAGCACCCAGGGGTGCTAAAGCCTCCCTGGCCACGGGTGGGCACCCGAGGTCGTGGGACAGCCTTGAGCACCTGCAGCTCCCAAGGACACCCGGGACCCCACTAGCCAGTCACCCCCAAACCCAGGGCTCTGAGCCAAGGGGAACCCGTATCCGAGCTCCCTACGGAGCAAGGAGCCCATATCCCAAAGGGGCCCGTCYCCCAGAGGAGCCCGTATCCCGCAAGCGGGCTCTGGGTGGCCCACGGTCCCTGAGCACCCCATTTTCCAGAGCAGGAGCTGCCCGGTCCAGCACGGACACGTCACAGGCACCATCTTTTGGCCAATGCCGATGTGACAAGAGGCTGTTCGTGCGGCGGAGCCCTTGGCAGCACGCYGGACCACGGGCACCTGCCGTGAGCTCTTTCCAAAGGTGCTGCTGGGGAGAGGGGGCAGGATTCGGCTAAATGCTCCCCAAAACACAAGCCAGCCTGGTGAGCTGCTGCTCCCTGTTTCTGCATCTCTCCACTAGCCAGAGCACTTGTGCAGGCGAGGAGTGAAGCGCCAGGACACCCCTCTAAGGCTAAATGGCCCCACACATTCCTTTTTTCCAGCTCTGGCTTCCAAAGCCAAGGCTTTGCCACCAGTACCCACCTGGGCCTAACCCCAGCACGAGGGAGGGTCTCAAGGGGGAAAGTGACCTGGCCCTTTCCCAGCGCTGGCCTTTGAGCTCTGCTCCGGATCCACCCAGGGGAGGACACCACATTCCCGGCATAGGGAAGTGCTAAAGGGCCGGGATCGCAGCTCAAGCCAGGCACCTTGCCTGAGCGCGGTGCCGTCAGACCCAAAGTTTGGATTTTTTCGCCCAATTCTCGGCTCTGTGCAGGGGGTGCCAGGGCTGTGCAGGCCAGGGCTGCTGCCCTGCGGTTTTCCAGCCAGGACCATGAGCAGCCCAGGGTACCCTCCTCCCTGCGCCTGCAGGAACACGGAGACCCAGGAGGCAAAGCCCAGCTGGGGTCTGGGCACTGCTCCAGCCCAGGCACCTGAGCTGGAGGCAGGGACTCACCTCTCTGGTCATCGAGCCCTTTGGTAGCATAAAATCGATGCCTGAGAAACCCAGGAAAAAAAAAAAAAGAGAGACATTTCATAGCAAGATAAGGAACCCACGGGAGAAATCCACTCAGCGGGGCTGGCTTGACACCCTGTGTGTGCCAAAGTGGTGTCCCCAGAGCTAGAAGTCACTGCAGAGGAAGGGAAGTCCCTTTGGTATTTGGCAACAGACCGGTCCCTTTGGCCACCACCACACGGTGACACCACTGGAGAGGCATCTAGGAGGAGTCCTTCACTTGGGCTGGGCGGCCCGACAGCCTGAAGAGGGTCTCCCGCATGAGACAAAAACACCTGTCCGTGAGGTCTGAGACGTCATCTGGTGTCAGACCCTTGGTCTCGATCGGGGGCAGAACCTCGACCTTGATTTTGCCTGGGGAAGAGAGGAAGTCTGTGAGAAAGCCGTGGGCCACGGGAGCCGTCCCTGCCCTCCTGCAGAGCGCTCGTGCCAAGGGAGCTGCTCTGTATCGATGGTTCAGTGGCACTGCCACGACTTCAAAGAAGCTTTTCCCTGAAGAGGACCCTTGAGACACTGTTCTCCTGCCTAGAGCAACCCCAGCTCACCTCGCACGCCCAGACAACCCAGCCAGGATGGGAGCACAGGGCTGCAGGTCCTGCTTTGCACGGCCTGTGCAAAAATGTGGTGCAAAAATGCTCAGCATTTTCCCCCACCAAAACACAGCCCTGCCTCCTCCTTGCTCCTGAAGGAGCGACTCGAGCTATGCCAGGTATGTGCAGGAGAGGTGGTGCCCAATTCGGAGCATCCCCCAGCACTTCAGCTGCTCTCTGCCCCGAGCCAGCCCAGCCCGTGCTCTGGTGCCAAGTGCTCTGACACAAGCACTCCACATTTCTCCCAGAGAAACTCTTCCTGTTTATCCCAACGCCCCCTCCCTCCTGGCTCCCCGCGCAGGCACCGACTTAGCTACCTGATTTGAAGAGCTTCTTCTTCGGGTTGTAGAAGGAGGTGAAGGAGGAATACACCACAGGGATCACTGGGACCTCCGGAGGGAAGAGCAGAAAGAGGAGTTACTTGTGCAGAGGGCAGCCAGGGATGAGCAGCAAGTTGCAGGGGGCAGAGCCGGCTTGGCTCAGCCCTCGGCTCCTGCACAGCGGCCCATGTGCCAGGGTTGTGACAGTCCCAAGCTGAACTGCCCCCCGGCCACCCAAGGTGCAGGGAGGTTCAGGGCTCCTCCCTCCAGCCCCGGCACCCTCCCGGCTGYACCCTGTGGTCCTGTTGGAACAAGCCCTGCTGTGCTGCTCCAGCGCGCACCGAGGCCAGGCTCTGCTCCCGCTGCGCCTCAGGCACGAACGCCCCGGCCACAGGCAGCCCAGGGAGCCCCGAGCAGGCAGCGCTCGCCCAGGAGGGCGGCCACCACCTCGGCTTCCTTGCGCAGGTGACAGAGACACCGACCTGCGGGTCCGCGGGCTCAGGGCACGCGCGGTACCAGCCCAAAGCAACACGCTGCCACCATAACCTCAGGGACGAGGGAGGAAACCAGAGCTAAACCCTGGGGCAGGTTCATGGCACGGTGCTTGCCAGGCTGAAGAGGCTCCTGGCTCCTGCTAGGCAGCACCGAGGCCGAGGAGCAGAGCCTGCGTGCTGGGAATGGCGCACACTGAGGCAAACACGGCGTGGTTTTGCAGGAGCAGTCTGCAGCACCAGGGCAGAGCCCTGCCGGGAGCTGCGYGCCTGCTGCCTGTGCCCGTTACCTGTGCCTGCACGGCGAGGTGAAACGCTCCTTTCTTGAAGGGCAGCAAGTCTCCCGTGCAGTTCCTGGTGCCCTCCGGGTACACCCACACCTTCACCTGCGAGACAGAGCCCTGCTCCAGCAACGCACCTACGTGACGCCCTCCTTGCCGGCCACAAAGAGCCACAAGTGCYGAGGAACCAGCACCACACATGGGCCACCACCGTACTCACGTTCTCGGCCACCATGGTCTTGGCCACCTCAGCCATCACCATCTTGGCACTGCTGGTGCTCTTCCTGTTGATGAAGATGACGCCACCCAGGTAGATGATGAGCCCCACGCTGCCGGCGTACATGAGCTCCTTCTTGCCCACCTGGACACAGCCATCGGGCAGGACCTCCATCAGCCCTGGCATGAGGGCAGAGGGTGAGACCCAGCAGCCACCCAGACACAGCAGACACGGGCCCAGGTGGGCACAGAGGGACCGGGGAGAGGTCAGCGCCTCATTTCTCTGCTGCCTTCTGCTGGGCCAACCCTCAAGTCTGACCATAGAGCATGTTAAATGGGGCTAGGCCACCCAAACTGCCACGAAGTCAATGCTGGGAAGCATCAGAAGTTGAGCAGCACTTGGGATGCAATATGTGGGCTTCTCTGTTCTACCTTCCTCCTAACTAGTGCCACTAGAGCGAGCTGGACAGGCTGGATCTGCAGCATAGACTGTGCAGGGAATGGGGGCAGCTTGACCAAGAGTCCCACCAGGAAAACCCTGCACGGACAGGTGAACTTCTCCTCTGCTCCCAATCAGCTCCTCACCCATCATATCAAGGATGCTCTGGTGGTTGGACACGATGATAGCAGGGCCCTCCACCTCGAAGTTCTGCAGGCCTTTCACCTCAAACCTCAGGCCAAAGAAATACTTGAAACTCTTGACCACAGCTTTGATGATTCTGTGGAAAATAAAAGCAATTAGTCAGCAGCACAGCAGGAACAGGATGGGGATGGACACAGGTGAACAGAAGGAGGCAAACCCAAAAAGCTCTGCCCCAAAGGAGCCCTCAATCTCATCTGCTCTGTGGTTCTTCCAGGTGTCCACATGCAGCCATGGCTGGTCCCCTGTGGTCAAAGCACTTTAGTTGTGTGCTAAGCCCTATCCTAACCCAGTGTAGGATTTCTTCCGGGATCCTAGGCAAAGACAACATTAACTTTGAGGCCAGTACAGCCAGATTTGAGGGTTCTGTCCTCCTGAGGGCTGACAGCCTCACTCCTGAGCTGGCTGGAGCAAGGACACTGTCCAGCTCTCTCCAAGACGAACCTTTCTGGACCGCAGCACCAAGCGGGTCACCTACCACGGCCATTCCCATGAAAGTCCACGCAAAGCCACCCTGGGCTCTTCCAAAGCTGCAAGAGGCCCCTGAACAGGGGGCAAACTGAAGACCCTCCACAGGGAGACGCTGCTGGCTCAGTGGTCCTTCCTCCTGCTGCTGGTTGCATCCCTACAGTTTGGTGGCTGCTCTCTAATCTGCTTCCCTGCTGCAGGGAGGAGAGCCCCATGCTGCTTCAACAGCTCTTGCATGAGCTGCTGCTCAGCAGCACGTGCATGGGGCTACCTGGCCTTCCTCCAAGGAGAGCCGGGTTAATCCTGCTCCTTGCAGCGCCGGAGATGCCACCTAGCAACGCTAAGAACCACAGAGGGTTGTTGCCTCAAGGAAGTCCATAAAAAGCAATAAAAGTAGTAGAGCGAGAAGTACTTCCCTATAGAAAGGGTTGCACGTGGTGCCGGGGACGGGCGGGCTGAGGCACCTTGGGCACATTCACCCCCAGGCCACCAGCTCGCGTGCCTCGGGGGCTGCGGGTCCCAGCAGCGCCAGGTTCTTCCCCTGTGTGCCTAAGGGAGYGGCGGGCGGGAGACACCAGCAGCTCCACAGGGAGCAGCCGATGCATCCAAYGGGCTCCAGCGCCGAGCACCCCGACCCACGCAGAGCCCCCCGAGGCAGAGCCCACCTGCACCAGCCCGCACAGCGAGAACCTGGGGAGCCGCCAACTGGGCCGAAGGACAGGGCAGGAGCTGGAGGGCTATTTCGGGCAGGAAAGCACCGCTTGCCAGGACAGGCAGCTTGCAGCCGAACGAAGGGACATGAGCTCCTGCATGGTGACCTGTCCTGACACACAGGGCCCATCTTCCACCTGGGGCAGAGGGGACAGAGCTTTGTGTGCACTGAAGCTGTGAGAGAAGGCRCAAGAGCCTCAGTGGTTCCACAGAAGGCTTCTTGCCCCCGTGTTGCTGTCCCAAGGGAGGGAGACGCAGGGTCTGTGTCCCAGGGAGGGCCGCAGCCAGAGCCAGGACACCGCTGTCCATACGGGAGGTCTCGGGGCGCTCTTTGCTGCCTCCTTTGCAGCCGCCCCTTTCTGTCCGGCTGTGCGGGTGGCCCCATCGCTGCCACCGGCCCCTTCTGCCCCCGCTGGCTGCCACCTGCAAGGGCAGCGTCACGGGGTAACTCCACACCCAGCGCCAGGGTTGAGGCCGGGCCGGCGGCCGCAGGTAACACAACGTGGCCCCGCTGGCCCCACGGCACCCGGAGCCGCCGCAAAGGTCCCAGCCGCTCCCAGTGTCACATTCCCGAACGGAGCAGGGCGGCACTGAGCCCAGCCCCGGCGCAGAACGCGGGGACGGGTTAGCAGAGCCACAAAGCGCCGAGGACATGGCGGGTGCCGTGCCAGACCGACCTAAATCCCACTTCCCCGCCCTTGGGCCTGCCAACCCAAGCGGAGGTCACCGCTCCGGCAGGCGCCCTGCGCCACAGCGCCGGGGAGAGGCTGGTTACACATTACTCAAGAGCAAAACATCCCCCTTCCCGCTGCCAGGAAGGAGGGAGCGTTTCCTTGCACAAGACGTGCTCTGAGCAGCCGGCACGCCAAGGGGCAGGGCTCACGCATGAGCAAAGCCTGGGTGCGCGGCAGCGATGGTAACCCACCTCGTTACCTGTCCACGAGGCTGCGCGGAGGGACCCTGCTCTCCTCCACTGCTAACAGGAACCATCGGGGCAGTCACAGCCACAGAGAGCTTTAAAAACCACGATCTTATCACCAGGCACGAGCAGCGAGGGCAGCACAGAATCACGGAATGGTTGAGGTTGGAAGGGACCTCTAGATCATCCAGTCCAACCCCCTGGGACACCGAGAGCACAAGGCACAGGGTGGTATCCAGGTGGGTTTGAAGAYCTCCAGAGAAGGAGACTCCMCAGCCTCCCTGGGCAGCCTGTGCCAGGACTCTGTCACCCTCACAGCAAAGAAGTTCCTTCTTACACGGAGAGGGATCTTC
This sequence comes from Nothoprocta perdicaria, assembly GCF_003342845.1. Classification (NCBI taxonomy): domain Eukaryota; kingdom Metazoa; phylum Chordata; class Aves; order Tinamiformes; family Tinamidae; genus Nothoprocta; species Nothoprocta perdicaria. The sequence goes on from NW_020455865.1 coordinate 2,464,176, forward strand.
CCGTGTTTTAATTTATACCCATTACCCCTTGTCCTATCAGGGGCCACCACTGAGGGCACGGAGGGCAGGCACCTTTCCGTGCAACTGCAGTAACTTCGATGTGAAGCGGCTCACAGGCTTTGCTCCAGGCCACTCCGATTCCCAGGGCTTGGTGTGGGCTGCTTACCTGGTCGGCAACGCTCCCAGGAGCTTCTGCCCCTCAATAAACATTTCTATCTCTGGCAGACACTGAGGGCAAGCTCTCCTGAGTCACCTCGGCTTGGCAGGAGCACGGCGAGGACAGCGTGTCCTGGAGCGCTCAGCAAAGCCGTTACCAAAAGCCCCCCCGCGCGGGCTCTGCTCCAGCCCCTTCCCAGAGCCCCAGGACGCGGCAGGAACAGGGAGCTCGTTAGGAGCATCCCAGCCACAGACCTCCCAGGAGCTGGGACACGGGACGGGACACGTGGGCCCCTGCCAGCACCTGGAAACGATGAGGTTCTGTTGCAGCAAAAGTGCGGATCTGGCTAAAATTCAGCTGTGAGTTTCACCATGAGGACTATTCATTGCAAGGAGCTCTTGTTCCCAAAATATYCATTTCTAGGTTTACGAAAACTTGGAAAGTTCAGGGAGAAATGAGTGCCTAGAAGTGGCTCCAGGGCAGCGGCCCTGGCGCCCGGGGCTCTCCGGCGCAGGGCAGATCCCGCAGGATATTCGCTGGGCGCTTCCCCCTCTGCGCGGCGCTTGCTCCACCCAGAAACCGCTCGCCGAAAGCGGCATCGCAGCCGAGAAACGAGCAAAGTTCAGCGCCGCCGGCTGAGCCTCAGCGCCGGGGCTGAACAGCTGGCTGCACCGGGGCTCCCTTCTTTTCCCCAGGAGATTCCCCTGCCGTTACCACCTCGTCCGGGCTCCTTCTGCAGTTAAGCAGCAGCCTGCGGAAGTGTGAGGCAAGGGAGCCCGTAGCCACAGAGTCCTCTAAGGCAGCTGCAAGAACCTGCCCTAAAAACTGCCTTTGGGCAGAAACCTGCCCTAAAAAGGCTCCTCCGCCTCGGGGCAGGGGTTGTTCCTCTCCAAGCTCCCTGCCCGCAGCCTGGACACCCTTCCAGGCATCCTGCTTTTCCCGGGAACACACAGCGAGGCTGCGGGCCTCGGGCAGCTCTATGGATTGCAGCAGCCCTGGGGCCTCCCGGGAGACCCTGTGCTCTCCACAGCCTGGATCTCACCATCCTCCACCTGGATCCCACCACCCTCCACCTGGATCCCACCACCCTCCACCTGGATCTCACCATCCTCTACCTGGATCCCACCACCCTCCACCTGGATCCCACCATCCTCCACCTGGATCTCACCATCCTCTACCTGGATCCCACCACCCTCCGCCTGGATCCCACCATGCTCCACCTGGATGCCGCCAGGCAGCTCTCCCGGCGCAACAGGCGCTTCCAGGGAAAAGCCACCAGCGCGGAGCATTGCCCCCCAAAAGCATGGAGCACTTCACAACACCCCTGTTGCTCCAAGGCGGTTCCTGTCATCCAGGACACCCCGACGGCCATGCAGGGGCCGGGTCCCATATCCATCCTAGCGCTTCGCTCGCCGGGGACACGGCCTCTTTCGTCACTTTCCTGCCATCGCATCTGATCCGGAGGCCTCCAGGAGCACTGGAGGCCAGGCTGGGTGCCTGGAGTTATGCCATTATTCCCGGATTCCTACTGGGGAATTCGGTGTTCCTCGAGGAGCCGCAAGCCTCCAAAGGGGGCTGGCTCATCCCCTCGGCACCACCTGTGTCCCCACCAGCTTGGGGACATCCCTCCTTCAAGATCCTGCTTTTACAGCCCCTCCATCCCTGTGCACAACAGGGAGCCGAGAGGGGGGACAACACCGCTTCCCACCAGCCTCCAATCCGCCCTCCCAGCCTCGGGCCTCCCCGAGCCTCCCTTCCCAGAGGGACCTCAGGAAAACAGCTCCCTCCCGGGGGAAAAAACACCCACAAACCCCAAACAACCCCCGAAAAGCGCCAAGGTGCGTGCCCCGCCACTCGCCTCATGTTCTTCACGGAGCGGCCGCCGTTGACGAGGACGCAGACGGGCGCCGCGAGCGCGGAGCCCACGACGCAGAGCACCGAGTAGAGGCCGATGCGCAGGGCGAAGTTGGCGGCGGCGCTGAGCTCCATGAGGACGCGCAGGCCCAGCAGCAGCGCGGCGCCCCAYGCCAGCAGCCAGCCCAGCTCCATGGCGCCCCGCGGGCCCTCACGGCGACGGCGACGGAGCGGCCGCCGCCGGGAGCCCGAGCGGCCGCCGCTGCTCCCGCCTCATGTGGGCGGCGCGGCCTCCTCCCCTCCCCGCCGCCGCCGCCTCCTGCTCCTCCTGCCGCRCGCGGAAGCGGCCGCCGGCCCCGCATGGCGGCGTGGGGGGAGCCCCGCGTGGCCTGGAGGCCTCTGGGGTCTCCATAGGGTGACAGGAGGAGGAGCTGTGGGGTCCTGTCATGGCTTAATGTGGGGGGGTTGGTGTCCTCCCCCATGGCATGACGAGGAAGGCTCCATGTGCCCCCCCCATGGCATAATGAGGAAGGCCCCAGGTGCCCCCATGGCATGGTGAGGAAGGTTTGGTGTCCCCCCATGGCATGGTGAGGAGGGTTTGGTGTCCCCCCCACCATG
>NW_020455865.1:2467361-2486421 GCF_003342845.1 Nothoprocta perdicaria
CCCCCATGGCGTGGTGAGGAAGGTTTGGTGTCCCCGCCGTGGCATGACAAGGAGAATTCCCTGTGTCTCCAATGGCATAATGAGGAAGGCCCCAGGTGCCCCCATGGCATGGTGAGAAGGGTTTTATGTCCACTCCCTATAGCATGGGGAGGAGAGTTTGGTGTGCCCCCATAGCATGATAAAGAGGGCTTGATGTCCCTCCCCACAGCATGGTGACAARGGTTTGGTGTCCCCCCACAGTGCAGTGAGGAAGGTTTGGTGTCCCTCCTCCATGGCATGTTGAGGAGGGCTCCGTGTCCCAMCTGGCATGGTGTGGGGGGGGTCACTTCCAACACAGGCATGGGGGCTTCTAGGGCTTTCCTCTCTGCAGGGTACGAGGGTCCCCTTGTACCACTGTATGGGGACTTTACGTCCCCTCATGGCATGGTGAAGAGGGGTTGGAAATCTACAGGTTCCTTATCTGCCCTGTTAGGGTTCCTATCTGCAGGAACAGCAGACTAAAGCAAACTTAGCAGGGCCTCCAAGCCCCAGGCACCGATCAAACGCCAATCTGCTGATTCCTGTGGCAAACTTGCTCCATTTTTGCTTGATTTGGGTTTTTGCGGGTGCCAGTATGCTGAGCGGGAGGGAGTTTCCCCCTCTGGCGCTGGGGGCAGGTCAGGATCAAGTCCGAGAGCTTTTTGGGTGCCGGCCTCGCAAGGGAGATGAAAGCGGGGTTGCTGAAACCGCTGCGGGTCCTTTCACCGGCTTCATAATGTTTTGTAGTGAGTCTTTACAGTAAAATCCCAGTYCCAGTGGGAATAGGGGCTTCACCAGGTAACCGGAGGCCCTAGAAACGTGGATTTATAGACTTGGTATTGTCGAGTGTCCTATCTCCTGACATCGCACCACACAATGYCCAGAAAACCAGCAGAAAAGCAGCTGTTCCTTCCCAGATAACCCTTGTTCCCTGCACTCTTCCTAGACTCAACAAGAGGCCGCTCCCGGAGGAGCTCTCACCAAAACAAGGGGCCACATTCCTGCCTTTCCCTGCTCCCGCAGAGACCGCCTATTTCTCCGGACTGCGCAGATCAAGGCCAGCGCTCGCACGGCTGCCAGGCTATGACATCTCAGAGCCGGTCTCATGATTCCTGCTAATGCCACAAAAGAACCATTATTGTATTAGCATCTAGACACAGTATTAGATTAATCCCTGGGCCACCCAGCAGATGCTTAGGAAGACCGCGAGTCCCCTTAGGCTGAGCACACGCTGGCCTAGAGCGTTCCCACAATGTCCTCGTGGCTTCTGCTTGCTGTTGACTTTCTTTGGGGAGAAAGTCGGTAGCAACCTGGCACTCATGCAAGGCAAGCAGCCTAATTCACGTATGCTGGTTGATGTTAGCAAACCAAAACGTGAAATCCAGCGTGGATGCGGCACCACAGCAAATGCTATTAGCAAATACAGCGTGCAAGGGATCTTACTTATGCATTTGTTTCATGCATACCCTGCCAGAGGAGCTTGGCTGTGATGGCTCGGCTCCAAGCTCTCTAATACATTACTGGGAATAATGCAAATGAAACACTTAATATTAGTCTGTAGCTCAAGGAAAGGGAGCGATTTCTGCTGCCAGATTAGAAGTCGGGCATGGGCCTGCATGCTACGAAGCAGAGCTGTCATGCTGAGTGATTTCTTAAGGAAAATGGCTTTGCAGCTGCTGCCAGATGACGACAGCCTGGGTATTAATGTTATCACAACCAAGTGCCTCTTGGAACACAACCCACGGGCTGCAGCACGTGCTGCAAAGTGCACCAGGGATCATGTCATCCTTCCCCAAACGTGGCCAGTTCAAGGGGAGACACAACTTGGAGGCAAAAGCAAACCCCTGCCCTCCCCTTTTGGGCACGATTCAGCAGCCAGAATGGAGCAGTTCCAATTTTTTTTTTTTTTTTTTAAATAAATCTTACTCGATTGTGCTGCGTGTTTTGCCTATTTAAACCACTAACTGAATTATTTAGATGCGCTGCAAGTGTGCCCTGCAGCTGGGCTCGATGGGCAAAGTCCAGCAGCATTGGCAGGAAGCGATATCCCGGCAGCACGGAGCAGACTGACTCGTCCGTGGCAGCTCTGCCTTTGTGTGTTGCACGGTCAGGCTTGACTGATACCCCTAAAAGCTGCCTCAAATGAGGAGGGTAACAACAGCAAAGCACCGTCCTGCCATGCAGCATCCAGCCCTGGGAGCCGAAGGTCCATGCAACGTGACTGACTTTGGGATTTCTGYGTCCAGGCATGTGAAAAGCCATAAAACCAAGACCATTCCTGTTGCTTTTGGGCCTGGTTGTCTCATCTCTTGCAGCAACCTGGCTATGGTATTCACCTTCTATTTGCACTAGAGTTTTTGCTTCCTATGGAAGCATGTGAGGAAATACAAGATGCTTTTGCAAAAGCTAGTCCCTTTTAATGACTAGCTCCTTCCTGGAGAAGAAAGAGACCCAGTAAGAGAGAACTAGATGACTACGTGATGTCTAGGGGTCCCCTCCAAACTCAGCTATGCTGTGATTCTGTGAACATCTCCCACCTATGCAGGGATGTGAATAGAGAAGGAAAGGAAGGGACAGCACTTTGTGGGTGCAAAGAAAAACGCAACAAATCTCCCACGTGGGCCGGCCGAGCAGGGCTGAGGCTGCTGCCAAGGAGGGCAGGGATTGAGCGGGGCTCCCGGAGCGGCTCCGGCTCTGGAAGGAGCTGCTATTTCCAGAGCAGGGTCACGCTCCGCGCCGGCTCGCCCAGCATCTGCCCTTGACTTCCCACTGTGTCTTTGGCAGCTCCAGCCCCGCGGCCTGTTTTTCTTCTCCTCCTGCCAAGGGAATCGCGCTGAAAGCGGCAGCTGCTTTGGGCGATATTAAAAGCAGAAGGGGCAGGAAGGGGCCGGCCAGGCGCCTCTCCCCRCGGTGTCAGGGCACCGCGCGTTGCTGACCTTGGCGGGCGAGCAAGGACTGACAGTGCCCTAGGCTCCAGCCTGGGCAGCAATGCAGAGCCATGCAAAGCACCCTTGGGTGCCCAGGGTAGGATGGTCCCTGCCTCTGGTTTAGCTCTGCCTGGCTTCCAAGCCCGGCGTTTCTTTGCTCYCGTCCCTGCAAAGACCAGACGGGCTCTGCTGAGGAGCATCGGGATGCGGAGGCGGTTGCACTGCCGTCGCCGCCAAGTAGGCTCCGTTTTGGGCTGCTAACCTGGCCCATCTGCAAGCAAAGCGGCTCCCAGAGCCGCTCCACAGAGGTGGCATCCCTGAAACCTGCCCTGCAAGACTGAGCAGGGACGGAGCGGGGACGGAGCCCATGAGAGCACCCACGAGGTGCGGAAGGACCCTCTGCCCTTCCTGGGGTTTAATCCCATGTTCTCCCCACATGTCTCAGCCTCAGGATCCCTTCTCTCCCTCCATACACAGCCCAGYTGGCTCCCCGTCCCTCCCCTGTGCCTGGCTTTGCCAAGCCGAGCTTTGCGCTGAGCCGCGGACGCTGCAGCGGCTCCCGCTGCCGACACCACCTTCCTTGTGGAAGGCACTTAAGCCATAACACGTTGGTGCTTAAGCCATAACACGCTGGTGCTCTCACGGCAACGGGGTAAACACTCGAGGAGCACGCGGGCTTTGACTCACTGTGGTCCAACCGTTGGGTGCTGCAGTTCCCCACAGAGCAACCGGGTTGCACAAAAAGGACGAGAAGGCCACGATTGCTAAACTGCCCTGACACTGGGGTGCTGCACGTGCAACCTTCAGCGTTCGCTCGAAAGAGAAAGAGCCCGAGGGAGGCTGGCTCCGGGGACGAGCCACTAAAAGAGGGAAGATATTGCAAAAGCCTGTTATAGAGCTCGGAGCCTTCCTTCCCTGTAACCTTTACCCACCTACGCAGAGCTGGTAGGAAAGYGAAGCCTTTCCCTGCGAGGATGCTAACTGCAGCCAGCTGGGTTTTTATAGCCCCTTTTTACAGGGGATCCAGGCTCTTTGCACACACAGCGTCATGTTCCACCCGTGCCCTGCAAACAAGGGGCATTTATTTACCCATCTACTGAGTTTCCACCTTGCTACCTCTACCGTCAACTGTCCCAGCAGTTATCAGCGTTTTCCTGCTGATAACAACGGCCTCCAGCAGYCCGTATGGTCCTAAGACACCTGCAGGCATTCTTCGGTTGTTCTTTCTAAAGCTCCGRCTCTACCTGCTGCTTTCTCTGAGCTTGTCCTGCCTCCGCCTTGAAAAACCCAGCCCAATAATTTAAATCCACAGAAGATGCAAGAAGGAGTTGGGGAGATGCCTGTAATTATGATTAATGCCATGCAAGAGGTCCCATTAAGCCCGGTGCTTTGCTCACCTGGCACTCGGTGCACGGGATGATCAGTGCATCATTACTCAGGGATTACTGCTGGGGTGGCCACCCTTTCCCCAACACTTTTCCCGGTGTTTTTTCTCCTGGAACACTCCAGGAGCAGGAGCCAGCACAAATGTGAAGCTGCAAGATCTTCGTGCTGCATTTGCGCCGCCCTGGACCTGATGTTCTCTGGGACGTTGCACCATCCACACAGAGGTTCTGCATAAAACGAGAGCACAGCGAGCACGAGGCACAGCCCGCGAAACAGCATCGCGTCTGGCTGCAGCACTCCAGCTTGTCCTGGCCCAAGGTTGCAAAAACTGTATATTTTCCCCCCTGGTTGCAATAGCACTTGGCTTTGCCCCAAATGTCATGTGTAAATAGAGGGAATCAAACTGACCATTTTGTGTGGGTTTTATGCAGGTGAAAGGGACCGGGTGGGTGACCTGGAGCCGGATGGGCTGATGAGGAAAAGCAAAACCATCAACTCCTAGCAATCGGCACCGGGGGCTGCTGTGTGTCCCACACACCCCAGGAACCCAGGGTAGTTCCCAAAATGATGGGAATGAAGGAAAACAAGCAGGGCTGTCTTCCTGCAAAACCCTGGCCTTTCTGCCCAGCCACGGCTCATCGGAGCAGCTGGGACGACCCTGTCCCGAGGGCAACGAAGCTGTGGGTTTGGGCTTGCAATCCATGAGCTCCATCCCYTCCGCCCCAAGGGATTTCCCTGCGTTCCGCGGCTCCCATGGAGCACGGATGTGCGGGCTCCGAGCCCTCGGCAGCGATGCCAGGGCCACGTGCGCCCTCCCCGCTCCTGAGTCACTTGCTCCTTGTTCGGACCCGATCCCGTGGAGATACCAGAAGGGCCTTTGCCCCTTGAGCCGCTCCACTTTCGAGGACTGGGCGGTTCTTCCTCGGGATGAATGGAGYTGCGCTCTGCTCCAGCATCTGCATGTCCCCTGCATCCTGCTGGAGACCCTGGACATCCCGGAGGGCTCCCGGCTTCCTGGGAGAGCTGGGACCACACGCGGGTGCTCCTGGTCTCTGCTGCCACCGCCACCCTGTGCAGTCGCCCATCCTCCTCCTGCTCCTGGGTGGCTCCAGCTGCATTTCTCCAGCCTCTCCAAGGGAAAACGGGCAGCAGCACCTGCATGGAGGATGGAGTTGGACACAGGAGCTGCTTAAGAAGAAGAAAAAAAGGTCATTTCTTCATCAGAGCAAAGCAAACATGCAGACACCTTGTGGGCRGCAAGGGAGGGACAGAGGAGGAGCAGCTTGGAGGAGCACAAAGGCTCTTTCTGTTGCAAGGGAAATTCCTGCTGGGAATGATCCCAGGGCAGGAGCACCCTGTCCTGAGCCTCGGAGCGGGGATGAGCTCAGCTGCAGGGGTGGCTCCGCAACCGGCAGGAGCACGAGATGGAAATTAGCGCTGCGGCCACGCGGGCTCCGAGTTGCTCAGCCCCGAGAATCAGCCAGGAACGCGGTGAGGACTCGCAGGCCACGGCTGGAAAATCGGCACCTTCCAAAGACATGGCCAGRGAGGCTGTCATGGAGCCAGGCGGTGCCGCTGGAGCTTGGAAAAAACCCCTCCTCCTTTAGGGATCTGTGCGGGAAAGGAGGCTGGAGAGCTGGGGGTCGTTGGGCGCATGGGCTGCCTGGGACCAAGCTCCATAAGCAGCAGCTCTCGGCTCCTCTCGTGGCCAAAGCCACCAGGATGGTGCAACAGGCCTGGGACGTCTCCAAGGACCAGAGTCCAGGACAGGGCGAGCTCCTTTCCTGGCAGGATTCCCTGGGCGCTGGCAACGAAACCAGAGCCCACGTGGGGAACGTGCCCCCGCGGACCGGGCGGCTTCTTTCTTTTTCTGCCGTTATCGATGAATTCSTTTTAATGATTCCAGCTAAGAACCCCCTCCTGGCTGCTGCCTGCCAGGGCAGATCAATGGAGCTGCATTAGCAGCAGCTGCAGAGGCAGAAGGTCCCGGGCAGCGGCGGCAGCGATCGATCGAGTTCACCACGACCTCGCGCCGCGCGCAGGGCACCGGAGTCTGCTCCGAGCTGCCAGGGGCTAGGCCTGGGCTTATAACTGTCCTGGGGCCTGGCTTGTAGCTGTCCTGACGGAGCGGGTAGGGAATGGGAATTGGAAACACGGATGCTTTGATCCCACTCATGCCATGCAGGAACCTGCTGCCCCACAATGTTTCCCCATGGAGCTGGGGCTCCGTGCGAAATTCCTCGCAGCTTCGCGTGGCCACGCTGTGTTGGTGTCACCAGCTGGGAAAACTCCATTCCCGCTGCCCTGTTCCCAGCTGACGCCTCCCTGCGCTCCAGAGGCCACACGGACCGGCCGCTGGCTCCCGCTTGCCCCATGGGGGTGACACAAGCCGCGACCGGGAACGATGCCCTGAGCTCAGCCCGCTGCTCCAGGCTCGTTTTCCTCCTTGGGTGGGAAGAGCTGCTGCTCCGTGCATGACAGAAATCCTAATGAGAGCAACGCCGGGCGGAAACGCTGCATGGAAACCACAGCAGGAACCTTGCGGACATTGTCCCGGCATGGGGAATCTGCACGGATGGGCCTGGCATGAGGATGGCTTCATTCCAGGGCCCCAACCTTGGATGCTCTGGGCTGGGTTTCTGCAGGTGAYGGGGATGCCCGGCCAGCAAACGAGCCCCAAGCTGCGTTTCCCCCTCCGGCTGCTGCTCAGAGCCACGTCAGGGCCGGCGGCCGCGGGGCTCTGTGCGGAGGCTCCATGGAACGGCGGGGACGGTGACATCGGCCGGGATGGTGACATCGGCCGGGAGCTGCCGCACGGGTGTCAGCGCTGCCTGTGTCCCCACCTAGAGGAAGGCACAGGGCAAAGACTGGGCACAGCGCGGGATGGAAGCGGGAATGGACAGAGGGATGGAGGGAGGGATGCAGGAATGGAGGGAGGCAGGGAGAGAGGGATAGAGAGAGGGATGCAGGGAGGGATGGATGGAGGAATAGAGACAGGGATGCAGGGAGGGAGGGAGAGGGATGGAGAAAGGAATGCAGGGAGGGAAGGAGGGAGGCAAGGAGGGAGGGATGTAGGGGGGATGCAGGGAGGGATGCAAGAAGGACTTTGTCCTTAGCGGAGGGTCCTCAGCGGGGTCCCTGCTGATCCTCTGTGTCCCACGGCACCAAGCCGCTTCCAGAGGGCTTGCTCCGGGAGCTGCTTTACCAGGGATTATCAGGGATTTCCCGGCCTGGCTGACCCGGGAGACACCTCAGGCTGTTAGTCCAGGGCGGGCGCAGCGATCCCGGCACGGAGCAGATGCGGAGCCCTCGGCAGCTGGGATGGTGCCGGCCACGGCCACGGCCTTCCCTGCTCCTTGGGGCGTTCTGGGCAGGGGGAAAGTGGCGGAGCTCCTGCCGAGCACAAAGCGGCCGCTGTCTCCAACGCGGCTCCCTCACCCAGGCGCTGAGCAAACGGCCAGCGAGAAACCGCTGCTGCTGCTCCYGCTCCGTCCCGGGGTCTGGGAGGGAAGGAATGGGGGATCTCAGCTGCAGGATCCAACCCCTTGGCCGCCTGCACTGTCCAAGGATGCTCCCCATGGGACTGGGGCACCCCCACAGTTGGGACCCMGGGTGGGATGTGTTTGTCACCCCTGGGTGATGCAGGACACCCRAAGGGACCTGCCTGTGGGATCCCGCGAGGATGAGGGGATCTGGGTCGGTGGGATCCGCGTGGGACCCCCGGGCAGGAGTTGACCCCCAGGTGGGGCTGGGAACCCAGGCTGAGCGATGCAGGGAGGGCGGATCCCAAAAGGCATCCCGGGAGCGCTGGGACCCGGGTGGGATACCCGGGCTGTGGGTGGGATTTGGGTGGGAGGCGACCCCGCCCCCGCCCGGCTCCCGATCCGAGGGACGAACCGCGGGCGGGGCCGGGGCGCGGGGGCGGGAGCGCCGGGAACCCCCCCAACCGACTGCGGCTGTGCTGCGAGCGCCGCGGCGAGCGCCGAACCGGCACCGAACCGGCACCGAACCGGGCATCGAACCGGGCACGGAACCGGGCAGCACCGAGCGCCGAACCGGCACCGAACCGGGCACCGAACCGGGCACGGAACCGGGCAGCACCGAGCGCCGAACCGGCACCGAACCGGCACCGAACCGGGCACCGAACCGGGCAGCACCGAGCGCCGAACCGGGCACCGAACCGGGCACCGAACCGGGCAGCACCGAGAGCCGAACCGGGCCCCGAAGCGGGCAGCACCGAGCGCCGAAGCGGCCCCGAGGCGGCGGCGGGCCGGGCCGCGGCCATGCGCGGCGCCGCCTGAGCTCGCAGCATGCGGAGGCTCCGGCGCCTCGCGCAGCTGGTGCTTTTCTGCCCGCTCCCCACGGGCCTGCAGGTACCGGCAGCCCGGGGGGGGGGTCCGCGGTGCGGGGGGGCGCCCGCGGCACCCCCGCCCCGGGAGCGGATCCGCAGCGCGGTTGCATAAGGAGCAGCTGGATGGTGGGGAGGGTGCAGCGGGGATGCGGAGCTGCCCGATGGAGGGATGGGAGAGCCCATCCATCCCCCCCTTCATCCATCCATCCACCCACCCACCCATTCCATGCATTCATCCATCCTCACATCCGTGCATCCATGTATCCGCAACTACATCCCTGCATCCATGYGCCTGCCCGGATAGCCGCCCAGGGCGCTGCAGCGGCGGGAATGCTCCCTTGTCTCTCCTGCTTTATCCCTCTCTTCCCTCCTCCTTGGCTGGCACCGGGGGCTGCTGCGGGGCGGGCGAGAGGCCCCGGTCCCGTCTGCACCGCRGGGAGGCTGCTGGGGCCGGGGGTCTGAGCCCGGGGTTTGCAGCCAGGGGGTGAGAAATTCCCCACCTTGCCCAGGCTCTCCYGGGAAACACGGCTCCGTGGGGAGGGAGGACGGACACAGGCAGACACAGGGATGCTCCGTGTGCAGCTGGAGCACCGGGATGCACAGCGGGCTTTGGCTGCCTGCAAGGACACCCGGGAGGAAAGGCCCCGGCGCCGCGGCCGGCACCAGGAGCTGCACCGGGAGCTGCAGTGGGCTCCGGAAGAGGCCAGGACAGGCTGAGGATGCTGCAGGGATGCGGTGGCCCCGGGGGGTGTCCTGCACCCCTCACTCTGCTAAGAACAGGGGCAGGGACAACTCGTGACCCTGTGGCCCCGACAGCGGCTGCAGGGAGCGGGGACGGCGGCTGCAGCGCCGGAGCAGCCTGAGGTCCCTTCTGCTACCCCTGCCTTAGTCCCAAGACTAAATCTGTCTGGCCACACAGGGAAGCAAAGGAGCCAGCCTGGCGCAGGCCCTCCACAGGTTTGCTTTGGATAGGCCAAAAACAAACAAAAACACACACACACACACAAAAAAAAAAAAAAAAAAACCACCCAAAAAGGACATTTTGATCCCTCCGGCATGTCACTATCCCCAGGACACGTCTGTGCTACCAAATGGCCCCCTTACCTGGAGTGGGGTCTTTATGGAGCAGCCGTGTCCCTCACCGAGGCTCCATCCATGGATCATGCTGTCACCTGTACCTTCTCCATCTGCTTCTCCTTCCCGAAGGGAATGGCAGCAGATCCAGGTGGTCCCGCGGAGCAGGGAKCCTGGCCCAGGGCGGCCTGGCTGGCCCTGGCTCCTCTGTGTCACCTCCCGGCTTTTAGGGAGCTTTAAGTGACCTACTTGCAGCAGGAGTTGCATAAGAGCCTGCTGAATACATGTCTATATATCTATAAAGGCTGAACTTGGCCCCAGYGCTCAGGTGTTTTGTAGAGCAGGAAAAGAAAATCCCCATGGGGACCCCGGCGTGAGCCGCTGGGATCCATGGGGAGCGGGAACAGATCCARTTGCCGCCCCAGTCCTGGAGCGAGACTGAAAGGGACACGATGGAGATGAGACACCCTGGATGCGGCGCGTTCCTCAGCCGCATCCCCTTCCCTTGCAGAGCCGCCTGCCTGGCATCAAGGTGAAGTACCTGCTGGTRCTCTGGCTGGGCATCTTCGTGGGCAGCTGGGTGGCCTACGTGCACTACGCGTCCTACTCGGAGCTCTGCCGCGGCCACGTGTGCCGCGCCGTCATCGTGAGTGCTCACGGGAAAGCCGGGAGCGCACGGGAATGCCGGGMGGGCGCGGGAACGCCGGGAGCGCGCTGGGCCCGCGGGATGGGGCAAAGCGCAGGCTGCACTTGCAAAGTGCCCAGATGGGTCCTCATCCCACCAGGATGCAGCATCTGCTGCTCCAGGCCTAGCAGAATGACCCTTTTCCCGCAAAAAAAGTCCTCTAGCAGGAAAGGAAAGCGCCCCAGGGAGCAGAGGGAGTCACCCACGGGTGGGCTGGGGGTCCCAGCAAACACCCGACTTGTGCTGTGTGCCCATTAATTGCTCGTTAGCTGTCAGTTTGGCACCCAGCTAAAGCAGGGGGCACCCAGCGATGTTGGGTGCAGGTTCCGCTGCTGCCTTGGGAATTTTGTGCCCTGGTCGGGAGCCTGGTCGTGGTGCCGGTGCTGGGGAAGGAGAGGGGCTTCTACAGGGGGGCTGCACCCCTCGGATCGTCCCCTTGCACCTCCCCGCCTTCTGTCCCCAGTGCGACCAGTACAGGAAGGGCATCATCTCGGGCTCGACGTGCCGGGAGCTGTGCGAGGAGCTGACCCTCCGCTTCCAGCGCTGCCTCTCCTCGTCCGCCGCGCAGCAGGTGGGTCCCGGGGGCRAACGGGCGCCAGCGCCCCCAAAATCGCTGCCCGCCGAGCTCTGCTCTTCCTTCCCGCCGGTCTTTCCGCCAGGTCTACAGCGGGCTCTGGAAGGACARGGAGGTCGTCATCAAATGCGGCATCGGGGAGGCCCTCCGGGCCGGGGGCAGCCCGGAGGCGGCGCCGCGCCGGGACCTGGTTCTCTTTGACAAGCCGACGCGCGGGACGTCCATGGACGAGTTCAGGGAAATGCTCCTCAGCTTCCTCAAGGTGAGTGTGGCGCGTCCCTCCGGGAGCCGCCAAGGCCTGCAGGGCTGCTTTAGTGGGAAGGAGGCCAAGCAAAACCCACGTTCYCTTTAAACAAGGGCCTCCCGGGGGGATGCGGCTCCCTGGGACATACGGATCAGCCGCGGTCCTTGCAAGGCGGCTGCTGGTCTGTCCCATGTCCACAACGGGTATCCCCCAAACCCGGAGCCCCCCAGCCAAGAGCGATTGTGATACCCGATCACAAGACACTAAATGGACCGAATTCAGCCCCGGATCCCGTCAGCTCTAAGCGCCAGGGATGCCCCGTCCAGCACGAGCTCCGAAAGGCTCTTTCCCATCCAAGCATTGAGCAGCCCGGAGGCTGCTGCAGCTCTGGGGCAACAAAACTTGCCCAGCTGTAAAATAACACAGAATCCGCTTTACCTCGGTGGCCGCTGCATCCTCCTCCAAGCCGAGCGCCCAGCTCCCGGTTTTCCCAGTTCATTTTCACCGCGCTGCCCCTGAGCTCCGGGAGCTTTAAGGGCCCTGATGCCCCTTCTCTTGCACCTGCAGTCCAACCTCGGGGAGCAGCCCTCCCTCGCAGCCCTGGTGGGCCAGATCATCGCCATGGCAGACGTGAACAGGGACGGGAAGGTTTCCTTGGCRGAGGCCAAATCCATCTGGGCGCTGCTGCAGCTCAACGAGTTCCTGCTGCTGCTCTCGCTGCACGAGAAGGAGCACGCGCCCAAGCTGCTCGGCCACTGCGGGGACCTCTACGTCACCGAGAAGATCCCCCACAACTCGCTGTACGGGACGGAGGTGCCCCGCGTCCTGCAGGCGCTGCTGCCCTCCGCCGTCCACCGCCTCGTCCACCAGTGGTTGGCGCCGGCGTGGCCCCGCCGGGCCAAAATCGCCATCGGCCTCTTGGAGTTCGTGGAGGAGATATTCCACGGGACGTACGGGACCTTCTACATCTGCGACGCCAGCTCGGCCAACGTGGGCTACAACGACAAGTACGACTTCAAAATGGTCAACCTGGGCACGGTGGCGACGGAGGCGGCGGTGAGGGCCTTCCTCAAGGGGCGGCACTGCGAGCAGAACGGGGACTGCACCTACGGCAGGGACTGCACGGCCTCGTGCGACAAGCTGCTCAAGCAGTGCAAGGGCGACATGGTGCAGCCCAACCTGGCCAAGGTGTGCGCGCTGCTGCAGGACTACGTGCTGCACGGCGCGCCCGCCGAGCTGCAGCACGAGCTGCAGAAGCAGCTCCGCACGTGCACCACGCTCAGCGGCCTCGCCAGCCAGATGGAAGTGCATCACTCCCTCGTGCTGAACAACCTCAAGACCTTGCTCTGGAAGAAGATTTCCAACACCAAATATTCCTAGCGGGGGAAGCAGCGGGACGGGGTTTCCRGGCTGGTGTTGAGCACGGGATTAGAGGGCTTGGTTTCTCCGTCCTTGGCCCCGTAGGAAGACGTCGGAGCTCCGCGTTTTGCAGCCCCTTCTGCTTCGTGACAAGCAGCACATCGTGACTTCCAGCACCCAGCAGCATCATCGACACCGCGTTTTGGCTCTGCGCTGCACAGCGGGAGCATCCGGAGCCTGGGGACAGGCTGGGGGAGGAGGACGAGATAGGAAGAGCTYGGGAGCCCGAGCCCAGGTGGGAGCATCCAACTTCCACCCGCCTGCTTCTCCGTCAGCAGGAAAGCAGCGCAGAAAGGCGAGAACGAATCACTCATGCTGTACTTGCCACTTCTTATTTTGATGAGCAGCTCTGATGTAAATAAAAAGCTTTTCCATGAACCRCACCACTACATCGACAGCAAAACAGCAGCCTCTTAAATACCAGCTTTTTGGGGAACTAAGAGAGGAAGGTAAAATTTCCCTACCCCGAAGTGTCCGAGTCATTTGCCATAAGATCCAGCTGTAACTTCGGAAGCAAAATCAGCCACCTTTCCCACACAAGAGAAACCTGCCACTTGTGTCGCTCCTTGGGAAGAAGGGCTACAGCCAAGGGCTGCAACACAAACCCTTCTGACAGGTTATATATGCTCCATTACTCCATATATATATGTGTGTGTATATGTACACAGACACACCTATATATATTATATATACACACACACACACACACACGTGTATATATATATATGCTCCCTGTCACTTTGCATCATACTAAACCAGCCTGCCCTTCAAGGATAAGTCAACCTCTTAATTCCCTTAAAATTAATCTAGGCTTTGCAGAGGTTAAAGATTAATACCAGAGCAACCTGCTGCTTCTCCCATTATTAGAATGAATTTCCAGGCAGCCTTGGGACAGCTGGCGAGACGCTTCCTCCTTCGGCTGCGCAGGTATCAGCAGGTCTCCAACTGCAGTCCCGTTTGCTTTCAATGCTCCGTTTTTCCACTTTTTAAGACCTTTTAACCTTAAGGCTGAGCGAGGTGGAGCTCGATCTCCCATACAGCTGTGGAAGGGGATGGAGGTCCGGGGCTGGCAGGATACCCGGSCTCCAAAGGCCTTCCTGGACCTCAYGGCTCCCAATTACGAGCCCTTTGTGGGGAGACACCCCTACTGGCCCCCATTAGCCCCATAGGATCATTACCTGTCACATTACTTACAGAGAAAATATACCAGTATCAGCAGGGATCTCTATCCAGCCCCAAAGCGCTGCAGTTGGCTTCCCATGGAGAACCAGCTTCCCAAGGGAATCTCGCCYTGGCAAGGCCGAGCGTCCTTAGGCTCTGTTCTGAATGAAGACAAGACCCCACAGTGCCCTTTAATTGCATATTCCCGCTTTAATTCCTTATTTCCAGCTCAGGTGCTGGACCAGTTCACAGAGCTCCGTGTTAATCTCCCGTTTGCGAGGGCAAACACTGTTTTTTTTAAGTGACACATGTAGCTACCACAGCCTTTATTCCATTGTCCTCCATCTCCATGGCAACCAGCTCTACTGGCAAATTAGTTTTCTTCTGCTATTAGAAAGAAGAACTTAAATATTCCAAACCTTCCATTCAGGTTTTCCAGGAAGTTATTTTTGGTCCTGCAGTCTCTGTTTCAATTCCTATTGTGAACTTTTTCCCTAGAAAAATGGAACTTCCTCAATATATTACTTCCTCCACCCCAAAAGCAACATTATCAGACAAAGCAGCCACAAAGAGGGAGGAAAAACGACCATGTTCCTTCTTTATCCACATAATCCCAAACACTGGAATCTTTTCAGCATCTATGATAAAAAGATTAACTTCAAGGARAGAGACAAAGTACTAAACAGAACTAGTTAAGACGGCTTTATTCAAATAAAGACATTTTTGACAAAAACCTCTCACGTTTCCATCCTTGTCATTAATTCTGACTTAGTGTGGGAGTTTGAACCCGTGCATGAGGAAAGATGCAGCTCCAGGAATCTTCAAATGCCGACACTGCTGAGCTCTGATTGCTTTTGCTGGAGCCAGGTGTGCTCAAAATCCTAAAACTCCTGGTGTGAGCTGCAAGTAAAAGGAAGCCCCCCAGGATGTTAGAAATAACTTCAACAGCCAGCAATCTTTTCCAATTCCAAAGCACTTAGAAAATCTAAGTTGTACTTTTGCTGTACTTGGTTTCTACACCCTATCCCTCCACAGCTGTAGATCCTTCATCTTTCATGATATTATTATTAATTAACTACAATGTTAAAGGAGAAAAATAAACTGAGAAGCAATTGTCAGGCCGTGGATCATTCCTGAGCACCCACAGGTCTGAGAGCACCAGCAAAGACAGAGCCTTTTCCTCTCTGCCACCTAATGACACAAATGTGACACAGAAGTCACACTTGCAACACATGGGGCATGGAGCTGAGCAACATAAACTCTGCAGGACCAGTGCTCACCTCTGGTCTTTGTGGAAACACGGCAGATCAAGAAGGTTTTCATGTTTCCCTGAAAAGAAAAACTGATACATACATAGAGCATCCATAGGAACTATTCAGACATACTTCAGTGCATGGTGATGTGGGTGTTGTTTCACTGCTGACCCAAGCCAGTGCACAAGGCAAATTAAATATACGTAAGTACACAAAGGCAGCACGTTTTTACCTTCAGAAGAGGAAGAAAGTCAGCGCCACAGGCACCCAGCTCCCTGCATCTGCTCCCCCGGTCACCAGCTGGCCACGTGGCTTTGGATCATTTCAACTCACAGTCTTCCATCTGCAATACAAGTACAAACCTACATGCTAAGTGTGCCTACAGTTTTTGAGATTATACAACAAAAAAAGCCCTGCAGCTTTTCTGCTACACATTGGCTCAATCGATATGGGACAAAATTATTTTTTACTGCATGCAGAGCTCACTTGCATCAGAACAAAGGAACAAAGGGGAAAGAGAAACAGGAGAATTTTAGTTTCTCAGGAGCCTCCTCAAAACCAGTTTTTTCGTAACAGTGTCAGGCTATTAATCACTCTGAATGCTCACAGGTCGCAGAGCAAACGAGCGTAGAACAGTCTGTTTCTCTCTGCCACCTAATGACACAAAGATGTCACAGCAGCCACCTTTGCAACGCCTCTAGTGGCAGGAACCAGCTCAAAATAATTAAAGTTATAGAAATATAWAGAAAATTTTATGAAAAATTACACCCGAGACTACAATGCATCAACTGGGTGCAGGGTGGGAGGTTAAGGCCTTAGGCCTCATTACCCATTAATGAACCTGATAGCTCAACTTGGGCTGTTGGGTGTTATTTCACTCAGGAAACTCAGTGCACAGTATTTATAAAATTYGATTCTTAAGGCAAGTCTGTTGCTGTTCTTACCCTTGATATATTGGGATGGGGAGTCTTACTCTCACTCCAACTTGTGCATCTTCTGTCAGACGAAAGCATGAAAAGAAAGCAAAAAGAACACATTTACTAATGAATATTTAACCTACTCGATCTTCTTCCTGAACTACATCACTTAACACTATCTCACAAACACAATAATTGACAATATTTACAGCATTAACAAAATCAATTAACAGTAATTAACAACAAAATAAGCCACAAAGCTKTAAGATTAAGGTTTTTTTCCCGGTTAATTTGCCCAATAGTTTACTCACTGGAATCTCTCCACGCTCGTCCCTCATGGCCCAAAATGGCGGCCGCCTGGAACTTTCCACGCTCCTTTTCTCGCCCCTTCCCTGTTCTTTTCTGATCGCCACGCACCCGTGGGGACCCCGCAGCCGCCAGGGCTCCCCCCTGCTCCTCGCGGCTCCATCCGCGGTCGAGGGGCGGCGGGAAGGCGGGCGGGAAGGCGGGCGGGAGGCGGGCAGGAGACCCCGAGCGAGGAGCGGGCCCGGCCGCCGCGCGCCGCGCGCCCCGCAGAAAGGGCTGCCAGGCGCCCGCCCTCCGCTTATATAGCGGGCGCGACGGCGGCGCGGAGGGGACAATCCGCGCTGCGCCTTCGCTCCCCGCCAGCGCCCCCTGCTGCGCGGGAAGCAGCCGAGGGGAGGGGGCGGGGACACGGGGAGGGACAGGGAAGGACATGGAAAGACAAGGATAATGCCACGGGAAGCAGCCAGGGAGCGGGATGGAGCCACGGGAAGGGGGCAGGGATGGGGATGTGCCACGAGAAACAGCCGGGGATGAGGATGCAGCCGTGGGAAGGGGATAGGGACATGGAAAAGGAGTCAGGCCGGGGGGAGACGGACACATGTCCAGCAGCCAGGCCTGGCCTAAAGCCTCCCGCGCAGACCCAAGGCACAACAGGGGCTGAATCGCCTTTTCCCCGGCTCCACGCTGGCCTTCCCCCATCCCGGCAACACCTCAAGGCTCCAGGGCACCCAAGATGTCCCCGGACAAGGACCATGTGTGGTCCCCGTCTGCAAACGCCCTCACACCCCAACCATCCACACCCCCGTGTTTAAAAGGAAGAATATAAAAGACCACTTAATTTGTCAAGAAAAAAACCGTAATTTTATACAAGCGTGGAAGCTCAGAAGGCCTTGGGACAGAAGTGCCACTTTGCGCAGGGGACAAATGCAAGGAAAGGAAGCGGGACTGGCCCCACTCCGTCTCCCCTCGGGGTACTTTGGACGGTGTTTTGGGGCTGGAGAGCGGAACAGGGAGGTTCCATCACAGGCAGATCCTCCGCTCCGGTCCCCACCGCAGTGACAGAGCCGGGGGTCCCTTCTGGCACCTCCAGCCCTGCCAAGAGCCCCACGTCCCGTGCCCCGTCAGCAGGAAGGTGTCCCTGCTGTCCCCAGCGGCTCTAGGCGCCCTCCGCTCTGCTCTGCAGCTCGCCGAAGACCTCGCGCTGCCTCCTCTTGTCCTTGGCGCGCACGATGGCCATCCTGAAGAGCTTGCAGTAGAGCTCCACGGCCGCGGGGCTGTCATCGTTGCCGGGCACGGGGTAGCTGATGAGGCAGGGGTTGCAGTTCGTGTCCACCACCCCCACGGTGGGGATGTTCATCTTGGCCGCGTCGCGGATGGCCACGTGCGGCTCGAAGACGTTGTTGAGGCTGCTGAGGAAGACGAGGAGGTCGGGCAGGCGCACGCCGGGCCCCAGCTGCACGTGGGCGTTGGTGAGGAGGCCGCCCTGCCAGTAGCGCGTGTGCGCGTACTCCCCGCACGCCCGCGCCGTGCTCTCCACCAGGTGACAGAACTGCCGGTTGCGGCTCACGAAGAGGATGATGCCCTTGCGGTAGGCGACGTGCGCCGTGAAGTTGAGCGCCCGCTGCAGGTGCTGCGCCGTCTGCTCCAGGTCGATGATGTCCTGGCCGAGGCGGCAGCCGAAGATGTAGGGCTCCATGAACCTGCGGGGACACGAGGGCACGGGGAGCRTACGGAATGCCAGCATGGTTGAGGGACCTTTGGAGATCATCTGGTCCAGCCCCCTGCTCCAGCAGGGACACCTACAGCACAAGGCATCCCGTTGCATCCAAAGGACATCTCCAAAGGAGACTCCACAACCTCCCTGGGCAGCCCGTGCCAGGGCTCTGTCAGCCTCACAAGAATTAAGTTCTTCCTCACATGGAGATGGAACTGCCTGTGCTTCAACTTGTACCCACCACCCCTTGCCCACAAGCAGCATTTGGCCCCATCCTCTCTACATGCTCCCCTCAGGTATGTGTACACGTTGATAAGACCCTCTCAACCTGCTCTTCTCCAAGCTAAACAGGCACACCAGGTTCTGGAGGACAGCAACGAAACAGGCAAGACCACAGGTCTATGAGGCAGTCCCAGTCCCGTCCCCCCAACCAGGGACCTCCAAAGAGGTCTAGGGAACCGTGCTGGGTTTCAGCAGGTGCCGGAGCGCGGCGCGGGGTCGCTCACCGGTGCCGGCAGCCCTTCTTGTGGCCCAGGTGCACGCGGGCGTCGAAGAGGTCCTTCAGGGAGAAGAGCTCCTTCACGTTGAAGAAGTCGGGGTGGCCGAGGGGCTCGCTGAGCAGCCTGTCCTCTGCGTCTGCGGCACCAGGGAGGCGTGAGCTCCTTCCCGGCGCTGGCAGCGCGCCAAACGGGACTGCAAGGGCTTGGGGCGCCGGCCATGGCACCCCAGGCCCCGATGTGCCCCTGGCYGGCATGGGACGTGAGGGACAGCGCGAGAGGATGGGGCAGGGGRAGCAGTGGTAGCGCTGGTCGCCTGGCATGGGTGCTGGGGGGTGCGGGGTGGCAGCTGGACAATGCTGTGGGGTGCAGGGGAGTCAAATGGGCAATGCCACGGGGTGCAGGGCTGTGGGCGGGCAATGCTGTGGGGTGCTGGGGTGCAATAAGGCAATGCTGTGGGGTGCAGGGGTGCAGAGAGGCAATGCCGTGGGGTGCAGGGCTGTGGATGGGCAATGCTGTGGGGTGCAGGGCTGT
>NW_020455865.1:2486575-2499697 GCF_003342845.1 Nothoprocta perdicaria
TGGCATGGGTGCTGGGGGGTGCGGGGTGGCAGCTGGACAATGCTGTGGGGTGCAGGGGAGTCAAATGGGCAATGCCACGGGGTGCAGGGCTGTGGGCGGGCAATGCTGTGGGGTGCTGGGGTGCAATAAGGCAATGCTGTGGGGTGCAGGGGTGCAGAGAGGCAATGCCGTGGGGTGCAGGGCTGTGGATGGGCAATGCTGTGGGGTGCAGGGCTGTGGATGGGCAATGCTGTGGGGTGCTGGGGTGCAGACGGGCAATGCTGTGGGGTGCAGGGCTGTGGGCGGGCAATGCTGTGGGGTGCTGGGGTGCAATAAGGCAATGCTGTGGGGTGCAGCGGTGCAGACAGGCAATGCCGTGGGGTGCAGGGACACAGCCAGGCAGTTAACGGGCCCGACCCGGGACCGCTGTCCCGACGTCCCTCCCCGCGCCCGGCCACACTTACCGCGGGGCTGGCGGGCGGGCGCCGGGGCCACCAGGGTGCCGTAGAGCCGCGGGGCAGCTGCGGGGGACAGAGCGCGCGGGTCACACGGGCCGGGCCCGGTCCCGGTTCCGGTTCCGGTCCCGCCCCGCCCGGTCCCGCTCACCCGCCCGCAGCAGCCGCGGCGCCGCCATGATCCCGCCGCCGGGGCTGGCCGAGCAGGAGGACGACGAGCCGCGGCAGGAAGGTCACGCGGCGCTTCCGCTTCCTGGGGGGTGCCCGCCCCGCTTCCGCCCGCCCCGTCGGGCCCCGCCCGCAGCGCCGCGGGCCCTTTAAGAGCCGCCCCGTTGCCGGGCAACGGGACGCGCCGCGGCCGGAGCCGAACCGGAGCGGGCCCGGGACGGACCCCGAGCCGGACCGGACCCCGAGCTGAACCGGACCCCAGAGCGACTGGACGTCCCTGCTGAACCCCAGTCCCGAACCAGGCTCGAACCCCAACGCGGGTCCAGATCCAGACCCCAGTCCCGAACCCCAGTTCCAAACTGGGCTCGGTCCTAGCCACCAAACGTGGGTCCAGCTCCAGCCCCCAGCCCTGAGCCCMGTGCCGAACCGGAGCCTGATCCTGCACCCAAACCCCAGCCCTGACCCTGCACCCCAACCCCATCCCTTAACCGATCCCCAACCCCGTCCCCAGACAGACCCGTCCACCCCAAGCCCCGCACTCAGCCCCCATCCCAACCTGGATCCCGCCGCCCATCCCCAACCCATCCCCATCCCGGAATCCCGCCTGCCCCCGCCGCCGTGCGCGGCCGCCCCCAGCGGGTCCCGCGGCCCGGGGGGCAGCCCCGAGGGGCCGCAGCCCCCGCGGGACCCCCGCACCAGCGACTGGTACCGCGTGAGCGACCGGCTGCCCTCCCGCGTCGACCAGCCCGCGCGCGTCCGCGGCTACCGGTGAGCGCCCCGCTCCGCTCCGCGCATCCCATTCCCACGGAAAGGGGTCTGTCCCACATCTGTATGGCCTGTCCCGTAGGGAAACGGAGCCTCACCCCCTGTACCGGACCAGCAACCAGAGCTACGGCAGCAGGGCGCCCACCGTGCACGAGATGCCGGTACGTGGGCGCCTTTCAAAGCCTTTCGGTCTTCTAAAACTTGAGTTGCTGATGCCTCTTGGCTGCAYGATTTCGCTTAAATCTATTTCTTAAACCTCTATAAACTTAATACCACTGTCCTGGARCAATTTGTTGTAGCAACTGCAGATTTTACACATATGTGCAGGCAAAGTGTTTTCTTGCCTTTGGTATGAGCCAAGTGTGGGCTTAGCAGAGGCTCTGGTGGCTCCAAGCAGGTTTTACCTGAGGGGATAAGACGGACAAGAAAAATTGGTTAGCAGGACAGTATCCATCACCTAGGTCTTATCCTGGAATGGGCTTATGTTTAACGGGGAGCATGGTTTTGGRCTCTTGGTAGGTTTGAGGGTTTTGCTTCTGCTCCAGGGCAGCGGTCAATGCACAAGGTTCATGAACAGATTAAATTAATTTTTCAGAGCATGGGCTCCAAGCCAACCCTGATTTTACACCTGATGATAATCTGGGCTTTTCCCTCCATAATGACTCTATGATTCAATCCGTTTTTGGCCTCTTGCACCATCCTGTGACAACATACTGCCTCAAGTGCCTTAAGGGGAAGGGCCCTGGCTGTTTTATCTGTGCACTGCAGATGTTTTTTGGGTGGATTTAAAACCTCCCGCTGCTCCCCGCAGAGCTGCTACCGGGTCACCTCGCACGCGTTCACGGCGGCGCTGGCGCCGTGCGGCATGTACCGAGACAACGGGCTCAACACCCGCCTGGACAGGAGCCGCGTCACGGGGCCCGGCAACTTCATCACGGCCGCCGACCGCCTCGACTTCCAGCCCAGCTACAAGGCGAGCGGGCCCTCCTTCTGCTAGGGCAGCACGTCCCGGCGCCGCTGCTTCCCTGGGGAAAAGAGATGGAAAAGAGCAAGTGAGTAAGCGTAAAAACCAAGCAAACAGCCCCAAAAGCGAGCGCCTGCACTCACCTTACCCTGAACGTGCTGCTGAGCCTTGTCTGAAGYGCTTGGACTGGCTCAGCAAGGTCTGCTAGAGCTAGGAGAGGCCTAAGCCCTGAGCTTCAAATATTGTTCCCGAGCTCTTGTCTTAATAAAAATGCTGGAAAATGGATTTTTTTTCCCTTAAAAGTATGCCCTTGAGTATAGAGGAATATTGTGACTGTTAAAGCAAAAGTGCTCAGCTCRCAGGCAGCACTTGCCTGTGCCTCTCTGCTCCATGAATGTTCCACGAGCAACTATTATATGGGGATGTTTTGTTGATTCTCTAGTAAAGATAAGCTGGGAAAACACCAATTTTAGCTGCAACAACAGCTTCTGCAGTGCTAACATTGCGTCTGTTGCAGGAAACCTGCAGCACTTGAGCAATACTGAAAATTTTGGCTGCTCTCACTGAGCAGAGGGACTGTCAGGACATGGATTCATGTAGTACAGTAACCAGCAACAGATTAACCAACATCATTCACAACATTAGSAGTGTAAATCAGGATTTAATCTGAATTTTTCTCCTGATTAGAGGAAAAAAAGATCTTTTTTTTCATCTGGCTTGGTAATGTGACATTTCCTATAACAATGAAAGCCACAAAATTAACCCATTCAAGATAGTGTTATACTCATTAAAAATAACTGAAAACAACCCCCCTTAAAGCAAATAAACAAGCAAATAAACAAACAAACACCCCCAGGACTCCTTATTAGTGAAGGCCACAAAGTTAGCTTGGGAAAGGGCAGCATTTTAAATATATCTTGCAAAACTACAGCGTGTTGAAAATTACTCAAATAAAGGCAACTAATTCAAAGGCAAAATATTTTCTCAAGTTTTATTGCAACAACTGTTAATTACAAACCTGATGAAACGGTATCATTTATACAATAACCTCACTTAAACACCATATCACATTTTCCCTAAAAACTAGTCTTGAAAAACTCTGCCTGTTTATAGGTGAGAAACAGTCCCACTTTACAGGTGTAACACAGTAATAATGTATATCAAAAATAAGCATAATACTGTTATTCCAGTTGTTAGCTAAAAAACCAAACACGCCTGTATAATAGTGCGTTCAAGTACTTATAAACAGACTGGCAAGGTGAAGGTATTCTGTTAATAAAACCACTAAGTAAAAATCCAAAAATCCTGAGCTGTTTGTCAAGCCTGTAGCTGTGCTTTAACGAAACATTCAAAACCTGGTATAGCTACATGTGCCCAAACCATCAGCAAGATTTAAATTATGCCCATAAAACATCCACTCAAATTCACCTGGTTAAACTCACCTTTGTTGAGAACACATCAATACATTTGAACAAGTAAATAAACTAAGCATAAGCATTGACCCGAACAGTTAATTTTTTAAATGTTTAAATTTTTTAAATAAAAACTCAGAAAATGAGGAATCCTCCATCATTCACTGCTTTTCTTCCACTAGACTCCAGGAAATACCTCGAGTTTCTCACAACATCCCCTTCTTCCCCTGAAATGAAAAGCAACAAAAAGCACAGGATAAATGCAAACAATTTTATAGAAAAAAATTCTAACAATTTTATACGTCTTTTGTCTTACGCACTTTTTTGTTGGTGGTGATGGGATTAATTTAGGGGTGATGCTGCCTCTTAAAAATATAACCTTTGTGGTCTTTATTGTATATTTTCTAAGTCTACATGGTTTACCTAAGAACATCCATGTACCTTTTAAGCTGAGAGCTCTGRAGCTCTGACACTGCAGACAGGATGCTCCAACTTACCAGTAACTGTAATAAAATACGCCAAGTAGTTTAGTAACTTAGCACTCAACTTAGCAAAATTTGTGCCCAGACTGCAAAAAAAAAGTGTTATATTTTAAAAATATGGAACAGCAATCATTTAAAATAATAAAAAAAAAACAACAAAACCCCAAACCACTACTTCTTCACTTACTTGAGCAGATTGGCCAGGGTGAGCGCTTTCCAGCCGAACCCGAATCGGCACCTGCCAAATCCTGCTGCAATGGGAGGAAACCCCAAGTCCTGGGAAGGGCCCCTCTGGTGCTGTTACAGTGAGGGGTGAGCACGAGCAGGGACCCCATTTCTTGCCCACAAACTCAGGGAAAACTCCCCCTGGTTTTACTGGAGGTACAAGCACCATTCTCACCTCTCCAAACACCCCTCGGCTCATTCACTTATGGGCTTTGCAGAGTCTCCTCCTCCACTTCTGGTTATTAAAAACATTTGTCTAAAGACGGATCTTTTAAGATGTGGATTTTCTTTATGCCTTGAAGTCACATTCTGTGGTCAAACAATGGACTATAACTTTGGACTATATCTATGGAGGAAAAAATTAGGTAATAGAAAGGACTGAGCACTAGGGGTGATGACACAAAGCACAGGAGCACTCGGTGGTTTCACAGTTCATAGTCAGAACCCAATTTATTAAACATTATAAACTTAGCAATGTACACCATTTCCTATATACAAATCAAGTTTATCAATTAAAAAAAGTGCTGCTTGAAGTTAGATTTTATTTAAAGCACAAGGTAATCAGAATTGCATCTTAACCAAATCAGTTCAAGAGTAGTACTGAGAACACAGACACATTGACAGGGCACAAAACACCTTTTAACTCTTCATCTTCGTTTACTGAAAATTTTGAGGATAAAACATTCAGCAAAACATTCAGCTTATTTTATACAAACAGTACATACTGCTTCCGCCATCTCTATTAAAATCAATTATAGTTTAATCCTTTTAAAGCAAGGTACTCTGAAAAGTTCTATTTTAAAATACGAGTCTATTTACCAATGCCAAAAAGGCCCAAATCCTGCAACTGAATCAGGGCAGACTAAAATATATGCCCATGTAGACTGAGTGCAGGCCTGTGGGCTAAGTGAAAAACCACTTTTTCCAGGTATTCTATCACTAAAACAAAAGGAACTAACATACTGATCTCCCCAACGAATCAACCAACGYAAGGACTACAAAAATGTGGCCAGACAGCAAGTTATAACAAATGACCACTACTAAAAGGTTCAAAACGGACCTGCACAAGGGTATAAACACACGAGGGCTGTTATTGGTTTCTCCACATGCCACAGTTACTTGCTCTACTCTATGCTGCAGTTTGCCAACGTTCTGCAAATGCAGCACCCCGGGGCGTTCGACGCGCTACCGCATCCAGATTTGTCTGCTCTGGTTTGCAAAATTAAGGGCAACTTCTAAGAAAACAGCCCRAGAGATTCAGAAACCAAGTGACACGGCGTGGTGGTTTGGGGCAGGTAAGTTGTGCGAAAAGGAGCAGATAGGGCATATAGTAAATCAATCCACAGGGACAAGAGTTAAGAGCCAACTAACCCAAGGACTTCACGACACATAAATGAAAATGAACCAGTCCACACCATAAATTCACACCTCTTAGGTTGTTCAGTGAAATCTGTGTGGGGGCACTTACACCGAGATGAATGCATGACTGCAGTGTCATTTAAAATTAACACAGATTAGAAAGTAGTAGTGAAAAACTGTTTTTTTTTCTAGCTACTAGAAACAGAGGCAGAGAAAGCTCTATCACTGAAAATGAACAGAGCTGAGAATATCCTTGGCATTTACTTTAGGGACCTCCTATAGCAAACCTAGCTTTGCTCTATTGCACCAAAGTAGTAAATGAAGGTAAAAGTTCACAGAAATGTAAAATTTTAGAAACCACTTTTGAAAAAGGAGAAGGGGGGCACTCAATGCAAAGAAGTTCATTCAGAAAAACAAAAGTCACTGTCGGGCAGCTGCAGGGCATCCACAGTAGATCTGAGAATAAGAAATTGTTTCCGCCTTGCAAGCCCYGAAAGCATGCAAATCCAGCGAAATCCACGGAAATATGGCTGGTTGAATGGACACGCTCCTCCTATGYGCTCATCCTCTTGACTTGAGCTGCAGCTGGGCTTCGAATCATCTGCAAACAGGGTTTTGGTGCTCAATGGGTGTTTTCAGCAGCYGCTGAGATCGCTTTACAGCGGGACGTCGAGGCTACGGCAGAGGGACCCCCTTTACTTACTTGCACGTGGCTCCACAGGGATGGATCTCTGCACCTTCACGGGGGTTTTGCTTGGTGAACTCGCTCGGCACCTCTCAGACTCGGAGAAGGGAGACCCAAGAATAAATCGGCTACATGAAATTGTCCTAAGGCGGCTCCAGTGCCAACAAATGTCAGATACTTTGCCCCAAAAGCACAGCATTGCTATCAAATGCTGCATTTTTCTAGGTTCTCGTAGCAGATTGCCACAAATAGTAGGCACAAAACCAGCTTTCCTTCTAGTATATGAAGAGAGGCCTCATAATTTAAAGCACAATTAGCTGTGGTAGCTTTTTATCTACCTAACTACGGCCTTCTGTAGTAATGCAAGACCTAAAAATCATTATAAAAAATATTTCCTTAGAGAGCACTTTAAATAATTTACAAAATCCTACAAAAAAAACCCTACGTATGCTGTTAAATAGAAGCATTTTTCACATTAGTGTGTATATATTCATCAGTATCTCCCCCTTTCTCTCCTTTTGTCTTAAGCCTGTCAGGGTAATTACAGTGGTGGTTATTTTCTAAAAAAGACTGTTACCGTAAAAAAAGGTGTGTACTTACGTATTCGATACCTYTCTTGTCAAGAGGGAATCTGCAGGGATGTCAGTAACTTTTGCACAATTTCTGTCTACAACTTCCTGCCCTTGGGCCACTCGACAGTTGGTTTCCCTGCCCTGCAGGACACTTATTTCTCCTTCTGAACTGGAGCTGGATACCCGAGTTTCTTCCTGCCTGGCACTGTCCTGGGGAAGGGCAGTATCTTCTTGCTCAATGCACATGTGCAWATTCCTGGGCCTACCTTTTCCTCCCCTAGCTTTATCCAGCGTCACTGCTGTCACATTGAGGCCCTGCAACACGTTCGTACTCTGCTGAGAGGCTTCTCCACTAACTCGATCTGCTTTTACTGCTGCCAGACTGGGTTCTGGCAGCCGGGGAGCTAGATGGGAATCTCCTCGCCTGTCTTTGTGGGCATCTCCTTCCTCAGTGCTTCTCTGCGTGTTCTCCTCTGCTTTCCCTGCTGCCACACTGTGTTCCTGCAAGGACAGACCTGAATCTGCCTGGTCTCCCAAAGTATTTTCCTTTTTGCAAGCCTCTGCTTCCTCTTTGATATACGAAGGAGCAGCCTCCCGTGTTTTACAGGTGTCTGCTACATGGGCACTTGATGCTTCCATTGAGAGCTTATGAGAAAAAACAGATTCTYTTATTCCTGTCTTTTTCTCTCCATCACAATCACCTTTTGGCGAGAGGGCTTCTTTTCCCTGTTTAAGTGTGTCCGTATCTGTGGAAGCTCCCTCTGCTCCTACTGCAGTGGCCTGTGCAAGTAACCCTTCTGCTTTCTGCCTTTTGTTCAAAAGCAAGGACTTCTGCCTGTCCCGAGCGTATTTCAGACCTGCTATGAATTTACTTGAAATCTTCAGGTGAAAAGTATTCTTTCTTTTAGATCTAGGCTTTGCTTTAAAGAGTTTTTGTACTTTACGCCCATCATTTTTGCTGGGTTTTGGTGGATCTTTTTTCAGCAYGGGCTCTCTGCTAGAGATTTCCTTTTTACTGGCTGCGTTTCCTTTTGCAGGTGACTCACCAGCAGCAGAACCTTTAGCCCCCAGCACTCCTTGTTTAGCTTTTGACTGACCAGTAGTATGAAGATGCACGTCCTCTGCACACGAAGCATTTCTCTCGCTGCCAAGTAACATTGCACTTTTCCCTTCCGTTCCCGGAGAGCTCCTCGGTTCAWCCTTTTCAGGAGACACCTTAGTCTTTTTACTCGGAGCCACTAAGAGGTCAATCTCATTTTCAGCTGGCTGCTGCTTTGCTTTTCCTTTATTAGCACTTTGCTTGGTCACTCCCAGGAAGTCAAGAGCTGCATCATCTCTTTGTATCTCTGAATTGCCCGAAGAGTCTTTGGCCTTTTCTGCCAAAAATTTCTGAATTTCTTGTTCGATGCTGTCATCACTGTCAAGTGAACTGCTGTCATCAGTGGCTGATGCAGCCGTGGAAGTAGATTTTTTATTTTTAGCTGTCTGCACATTGTTCTGGCTTGAAACTGGTTTACAATTACATCCTTTTTTAAGCTGCAAATTAAACTCTAAGTTCTTCATGGTTTCTGGTCTTTCATTCACAAGCTTGACACTTACGTTGTCGGAAGGATTTCTGGTTGCATTCTCTTTCATAGCTTTTCCAGATTTCGCGAGGCAGCTTTTCAGTAGTACAGGATTTTTGCATTTCCACTTGTTTTGCTGGAGGCTGCTAAATTCATCCAGCAGTTGAGTATCTGTCTCGCTGAATCTGACTCTCTTCTTGCCCTGAGCTTTCTGGTCTTTAGGCTTCCTCTTTAATTTTCTTTTGGAACGTAATAGGTCCTTGATAGCACTATCGAGGTCCTCGTCACTATCCAGAGAACTGCTCTCCTCAGCTGTACCATCCCTCTCTTGAGTTGGGATCGCATTTGTAATAAGCTTTCTGGTGCTACTCTGAACCTGCATAAAGGGGTTTGCAGAGTCCAAGGCCACACATTTGCCAAGAGATCCGGACAGCTCGGAAGACATTGGCTGCTGCTGCCCAGTCTCTTTGCTGCTGATGCCCCTGTTGGCGTCACAGAGTTCTTTAGGGCTGCTCGGAGCACATCCCTCTTGGAGCACAGAAAACTTTGGGCAACAATCTTGCTGGAAAAATCCTTTCTCAAACTGTTCAGGTGTTTTTGCTACACCTTGTTTTGTCATTCTGCCTTCCCTCTTGAGTCTCCTTTTACGACTCAGTGACAGCTTGAGTGTTTTGGGAAGAGGAGGCTCCAGGGTACCCACGAGGTTGCTGTCATCAGAAGGCAAGGGCATCTGGGCTGCGTGTGATGGACTTGGTGGCTTCATTACAGGGCTTCCCGACTGTGCTTTGAGAGCCAGAAAAGCCCGGATTTCTTGCTCTATGCTATCATCACTGTCCACAAGGCTGCTGTCACTGTCGCAGTGAGATGGTGAGAGAAGCTGGGGAGAAAAGAAGGAGTCTGCACTAAGTGACTTGTCGTCACTTCCCATTTGGGAAGGCATGATTGTTTTGGAAATATCCAGGATAGCTTCTGCACACATGAGCTCCGTAGATGTGTCTGCTCTGCAAGAGGCCTGCAATGTCAGCTCACAAGCAGAAATCTTGTTTTCTGCAGGTGCAAAATGACCAGTTTTTTTCAGCGGCTTAAACAGCTTATTAAATTCATGGCTCGTGCTTTCTAATTCTGCTGCCTTTGAACTAGTTTCTTTTCTCTTGCTGCTTGTAGGGCTTTTATGGACTTGTGGGGAGGCACTTCTTGTTGAGCTAATGGTCAGGCTTGCAGAAAAGCCTGCTACACCCTTCGCATCAAATTGTTCTCTCTGCAGAGGGGCACAGTCTGTGGAGGGACCCGCCTCTTGCCTGACCTTCTCCATCTGGTAAAGCTGAATGGCTTCTTCGATACCATCATCGCTGCTCGAGTCAGATGTGTGCCTGCCCTCAGTGGTAAGTTCTCCCCTTGTTCCCCCAAAATTAGCCCCACTTTCTTCATTTTGCTCCACTAACCAGGGTCGGCTGCCAGTGGCCATTTCCAGATAGGCTTGGCTCACTTGGCTGAAATCACTAGGCTCTTCTTGGACTTTGGACTTCAAACACTTGGACTGGGTGCTGGTTCTCCTTAGCTTGGGATGGTGTCTTAAGAGGAGCGCTTCACATCCTTGCTTTACGGCACCACAGTTCGCTTTGTTACTTGTTTCTTTATTACATTTTAAGGCAGATCTCACAGGGGAATCTTTTTTATCTTCCCCAGTGACACACTTACTAATTTCTTGCTGCTTCTTCTCGTTCAAGAACTGCACTATTTCAGCTTGTATGCTCTGCTCAAAAGAGTCATCGCTACTGATGCTCTCAGGAGAAGCAGGCTGCCGCCTCTTACCAATTCCCAAGTGCTCAGAAAGATAGTCCTCAGAGAGCACCTCAGCTTTAAATTTCACAGGGAGAAGATTATTAGCCATTTTGCGCTCAGAGAATTCTCTTTTAAACCTTTTGTCTCTGCGTGTATTTTCAGAACACTCCGTGTCTCCCTGCAGCGAATGGTCACTCTTGCTTTTCGCTTTCAAGTACTCTTGAATGGCTTCCTCTATATCTCGGTCGACAGAATCGTCACTGTCAGAATCCAGAAGGAGAGGCRCAAAATCCACATTCTCATCCACTTCAGAGCTGTCAGAATCAGCAGGGCAACTCTGCCTGTTATATCTACAGTGCTTCCGTAGCAGCGCAGCGCTCGGTGCAACTCTGTTACTAGAGCCCTTTTCTCCCTTTTGTTTCTTCTGAGCAAAACAGTCATACTCATTGTTCATACCCAGGGGAGACTCTGGACTTTGCAGGTTGTTTATGATCATCTGAACTTTTGCACTCACAGAAGTTCTGGTGACATCCCCTTCAGCCTCAGGGAAGCAAACCGGGTATCTATAACTCCTCGATGCTCCAAAGGATCCCCATTTTCCTTGCAGAGCTACCAGAGGAGACGCATTCAGAAGGAACATTCTAGCAGACAACAGCAAAGTTGAGGAAGGAACAATTTTTCAGACCGGTCTCTTTTCCATCCTAGAATAAAAGACAGAAAAACGCTTTTCATAATGTATCCGACTCTTGAAAGTTCCATGTGATAATACTCAATAAGGCAAATTATAAATCATTCTCAGTCAGGCTTACTGTTGCATATAATCCCCAAAGTTACTCCTCAACATCTTTTAAGCAGTAAATTGGTGACTGCTGCCATTAGGAATAAGACAAAACACTCATAATTTGTTTTTATCAATATTTTCTGATACAACTATAACCTAATTCCAGTAACTAGCRTCACTTCTGAAATTCCTCCAGCACTTTTCCCTGAGGCTCTCTTTTCATTACGTTCCTAAATAACCACCCACTGCCAAGACACAAAGCTTTACTTTGACTCTACTTCAGCATATATAGTGGGGAATGACCCCTTCCTGCACTAACATTAATTTAATGCTTCTGCAATTATTTTAATATTGCTGCAATGAACTTTGTGGCAAAAGAGTGATTTTAAGGGAAGCTTTCATAATGCAATGGAACTGGTGGGAGAGGAGAATGCTGCAAAATATTCTCCTCCTCATGCTTCCTTCGACATAATTGCCCTTTTAAGATAAATCCCACCATACATAGCTCAGCTGTTCAGCCGGACAACAACAACAGTGTTGCCTATGTCTGCATGGCAGAGAATGGGCGGATGGAACCAAGGCTGCCTGTGACCTGGGATGGTGGGACACAAATCAACTCTTATTCAAAGGGCAGAGCGTGATGCCAAGCCTGAAATCACACACTGCCCCAAGGCAGCTTCTAGTAGCGCTAGAGTGGTATTAAACACACACAAATGGAGGGATGTGGGGGGAAGTTATCCATTGGAAATCCATCGGAGATAGATATGGAAATGGGATAGATGGAAATCTATTTCTGATTTTCTCTTCCTCGGTGGAAATTAATTTTAAAACAGCACTCTTGTAGAATTGTATTTTTAAGTGTATCGATCGAGAACATTCGTCCTTGTTGGCTGGTCCTTGGAGCAATGTGGCACGTGCTGTTATAATTTCCACCTTTTAGTCAACAGAAGACAGGTGAGATTTATTTCTCCTCTATACATGCCAATAAAATACAAGCACTCTACACCTCTCATGTTTTAAGCCACAAGCTAATTTGGGAAGTGTCTCACAGAAACAGCTTACAAGCCTACTATATACACAGGTGAGGTGCAGCAATGCTACCAAAAACACGAACACACAATTTCTAAAATATTCTCCAATACCTTCTCTGGGGTGGTGGTAAATTAAAAACGGTCTTACTTGCAATAAGCAGCTAAGGATCAGAAAGACAGAAATTAGAACACCTAATTATCCCAAAGAAATGCAATTAACACACTTAAGCTCCTAGCTTCATTAAAAAAAGGAAAAAAAGAATGTTTCCTATTAACCTCTTTCCATAGTTCCTAGATAAGGGGCAGATGTCTTCATTATCCAACRTGGTGATTGCTGTCACACAAATAAAATTACAAGGGATTGGGATTAAATTTGCATGTCGTGCAACTCCTTCCCAACTCCAGCTGGCCTAATGAGAGCTGCTGCAACTTGGCTGCACGATGCTAAGTCAAAGCACCAGGTCATGGTTGTACTTGCATTTATCAGCATTTTTACTGCTGAAAAATCCTGGAATATTTTAAGGCTAAGAATCCTGGAATATTTTAAGGCTGATGGTTGCAGCTAGTCCTTTACTTGCTGCTGAAATGCAACCACTTTGGGGGAACAAAAGGGATGCTGCAGCTAGGAAGGAGAAAATAGCTGGATTCTTGGAGGGATTGTGGCTCTGCACCAGGAAAGGGCTGAGAGAAGGCAACTTGGCACTGCAGGAAACCTGTTTTGGGGTCACAAATATGCAGGGGACCCATAAAAAATGTGAGGGGACACCCAGTGAGCTACCCATCCCTGGTAGCTGAGGGAGGGATGTGGGGACATCTACTCCTGGATGTCCCCACAGAGGCAGATGAGGAGACACCGGTGCTGGGGACATGCGCAGGGATGATGAGAGGGGACATCCA
>NW_020455865.1:2500016-2582920 GCF_003342845.1 Nothoprocta perdicaria
GACACCAAGTGCCAGGAACACCCATAGGGATGGCTGAGGGGACACCAAGTGCCAGGAACACCCATAGGGATGGCTGAGGGGACACTCAGCATCAGGGACACACACAAAAATAGCTGAGGGGACACCAAGAGCCCTGGACACCCTTAGGGATGGTGCGCGGTGACACCCAGCACCAGGAGCACCCATAGGGATGGCTGAAGGAACACACGCACCCAAGGACACCCCCAGGGCCGCCATGAGGGGTCCCTCGTCCCCAGCAGCACCCCCAGGTCCCGCCGGGCGACCAGGAGCCCCYCGGGGTGGCTCTGCGGGGACACGCAGCTCCCGGGACCCCCCCGGGCCGCCGCGCAGCGCCCACCCCCCGCATGGCGGCCGCGCCGGGCCCGCGCGCCGCCGCCATGGCTCCCGCTTCCCGCCGCCGGCCGGGCCGCGGCCTGGGCGCCGCGGGGCCCCGCCGCGCTCCCCGCCGGCCCCGCACAGCCCGCGCCGGCCACGAGGAGAAGGGAGAGGCGCGGCGCTCACCTGCCCGCCGCGGGGCGGCCCGAGCTGGGCCGCTGGCTGCCGATGGCGGCAGCGCCCGGCGCCGCGGGCTCGCCCGGCCGCGCCGCTCCGCTCCGGCCGCTGCCCGCCGCGCTGCTGCTGGTGCAGGCGCGGGCGGCGCCTCCTCCGCCGCCGGCCGCGGGAGACATGCGCCGCAGGGCCGCGGGGAGGCGCGGGGCGGCCGGGCCCGGCCGGGGGCGGCGGGCAGGCCGCCATGTCGGGGGGCAGTCCCACGGCGGGCGCCCCGCGCCGTTTGCGGGGGCAGCCGCGGGGCCCCCCGTTTGTGAGGGGAATTGGGGGCTCTTTGTTTGACCGGGGGGGTCGGCCAGTGCTCCAGAGCCCCTTGGGAGGGCAGCGAGGAGGGTCCTGCCGGCTACAGAGTCCCAACATCACTGCGAGCCCCGCGCCCCCCACACACACTTGGCAGGGAGAAATGGGGCATTTCATGCGTTTTAGCGAGTCTCGGCATCGTTGCRAGACCAGTGCCTCCCAAACAGTTGTTTCCCCCCAAAACACGAGGCTCGAGGCCGTCCTGGCCTGCTAGCTGCTGCAGGGCGCCCAGGTTGGCTGGTTCCCCACTCAGCCAACCCACCTTTAATGCAAAAGGGGCAAAAATCAGTCGTGATTTTTGTGCACAAACATCTCCACGCTTTGGCAGGTGGAAAAACACCAAACCTGCCCTGATCCTGCCTGTTCCRAGACGTGGGACCTTGCTGTGCCCCTAGCCTGTGCCACTTATAATAATACACACACTCATCTTAYCTCCTGCGCTTACCATAGATAAGACAGGGCTGATATGTCATATTCCTCCCTCTTTCCCTTTCCCCAAGATTCCTAACGCCCTTTAACGCTCCCAAACCACTAGCTCGAGCAGCACTGCTGCAAACAGCACCCTGTGCAGAAGGGAACATTAAATCCCCTATCCCCCATCTGCCAAATCGTGCCACAGAGGTGAGGAAACTCTGCTCCTTTCATCATGTTCCTCCTCGTGCTGCTCCAGAGGAGAGAAAGGGCCCTTGTGTTCGTGTTTCCTCCCAGGCCAAGCTGATCTGCATGTGAATGCACTTTAAAAGTAAAATTAAAGTCAAAGCTGGGGCCGGGAGCCTGATGAATGTTCTTGTGCGCGTGCCCTTGCTCRGGAGGCATCGGCTGTTGAACCCTTCCCAGCGCCGGGATCTGCTCATCCCCTTTGAGGCGATAAGTCGGGAGTAAAAACTGCTGCTGGGTCCATGCGGAGCTCAGATTATTGCTATTTCCTTTTTCTTCATCAGGAAAAATAGAAACAATGAGGATTAAGTGACTTACCTTGCAGTTGGTATCAGCTCCAAGGACAGTTGCGATTGTTGTACTGAGCTGTGCTAAAACTCCAGGCATTTCTGCAGTGTTGTCCTTTTTCTGGGAATAGGGATCCTGTCCCTTATCTGTGCCCAACAGCTTCAGGCTTTGCAGACCCTTTTCTTCTACTTGTGGCACTTTCGCAATCCCCAAACACATCCCTGAGTTCTGGGGTGAAACCAAACGTCAAGTGCCAAATCAGCTGCTGCCCTTGAGTTTTTGGTGGAAGCAGCACAGATGGAAAGACCCAGGTGAAGTCCAGTCTAAGCCTCAAGCTCCATCAGTATTTGGGGTACAAATACTGCATGGCTTGACCAAACTCCACGTGACTCAAAGTTATTGAACTTTATTTATTCAGGAACATTATTTTGGTGGGTCAAACCRGGACTCTGGCTCCCACCTTGTCCTGTCGTTCAGTTCCTTCGGCCTCCTTGCAGGCAGCTGCACGGARGACACCCGCATCGTGTAGCAACATGGTAAATTGAAGAGTTTATTTGTTATTTAATAAATGCCAGGGAGACTCATGAGGCCTTGAAGTTGTAATAGAAAAATCTAATTTAGGAAGAAAAAGAGCAGACATGTCTCTGAAAGCTGCTGGCAAACAGCTCTGGATATTGAACATTTCTATTTACCCTCTGAAAGGAGCAGGGATGGTGTGAGCTCCTTATCAGCAGGGCTGTGTATCAGCTGGTGGGAGAGGAGGAGAAAAAGAAAAGCCTCAAATAAAGCAAAATTCCCCAAGATCACATCCAGGGGAAGAAAAGGGTCCTAATGAAGTTGTTTAATAAATGGCTCTATTAAACACATTTTGCATTCTTGAGTCCAACTGGTGAACTCCCCATAACTGTCCATGACCCAAAATGCAGCTGGAGAGGGGCACAACCTCTGGTTTTGAAACAGTCCCTTTTCCGTAGGGCCGACCCACAGATCTACCAGTCTGACCTAGGAGTACAGCCCGAGAACCACAACGCCAAGGGATTTGATTGCAGCCCTCCTSTTGCTGCCGTGCTGCACAGACCTGCAAAATTTCAAAGGAGGCGGTTATTCCYCTATCACATTTTGTAATGACAACCCTTTAGCAGTTGACAGATTCCTCCACTTCCCGGGACATTGTGGAGACGGGCAGCGGATACAGCCACTGTGCAGGGSACATGGGCAACGCGGTGGCTCCCGCCTTGGATCCTGGATCATTTCAGTGCTCGGGACAGGTCTTCGTGCTCTCCATGGCATTGTTCCTTCCATCCCAGGTCTTCACRCTTTCCATAGCACTGTCCCCTCCGTCCAGCCATGGAGCCTCTATCCAGCAGGGATGGTGATTAAAAGGGAGCGTGTGCTTCAAAACAGCCTGTTAAGGGACAAGATCAAAGAYACCGTGGGATAGATACATCCCATACAAAAAGAAAAGCAGTGGTGAAACTGAGATGTGGTTGCATCAAAAGGAAGCAGCTCTGCTTTGACTTTGCACTKCAACTGCCAAGAGCTCTTCCAAGAGGCAGGAGGGAAACCTCAATCACACCCGATCCAAGGGGCAGCAGTTCCTTCTGTCCCTCGGTGGGTCTGGGCTTTGGCTCTGCTAAGAGGTGGGGCACAGACTGGAGCCTGTGGGGCTGGAGCTGCTGGATGCCACCAGGATGGGCCCCTTTCAAAGCCTCTGTGCATCTTTAATGCCACGGAATTCAGGACTTACTGGTCCCTGTCATTAGGAGTGCCCCAAAGTGACTTTAGGAGAGTGCAAGGAGGCTCCATCAGTCACACACCAAGGCAGCCCCGCCGCTTTCCACGGAGGAACTCGGTTCCCAGCAGGGCCAGCCGGAGCCGARCCTGCTCCTGCATTAGCTCCGAGCCAGGCATTTTGAAAGGAGCCCCCTCCTAGGGAAGCCTCTCAGATCACCTYCAAGGAATACTCTATTTTTAGCCTTCTTGGACTCTCTCGGCTGCAAACAAGCGCAGCCTCCGCGGTGAGTTCTCACCAGGGGAGCTGGCAGGATTTGAGCGCTCCCCATTGAAGTCCAGCACAAAGAGCAAGTTGTGCCGAGGTCTCCGTGCTGCGGAGCCGAGTCCACAGCCAGGCACCCGCTGCGGATCCCGCTTTCCGGTGCCACGGGAGCTCACTGGGAAGGCGGAGGCCAGCGCTTTGGTGCCCAGCGGGTCTCATTTGCAGGCGGCTTTGCAAGTGCAGAGCACGCTTGTTGTGAGCAGGCTTTGGTTTGGCGTTTGCAAACATCTCCTGTTTGGCTCCGTGGCCAAAAGCCATCTTTAAAGGGGTTCTGGAGCAAGCCAAAAAAGCCACCACTACACTGAGATTTCAAACAGGGCCAGAGGGAGGTTGGGGAAGGGCTTTGAGGGGGCTCGTCCTCCAAATGAACACAGAGCAGGTCACCCTCAGCAGGGCAGCCAGACCCGACGGGACTCTGCAGGGTAAAGGGATCCCCCAGGAGCGCAACCAGGCTGGATGGAGCAGCCTTTGGCAAACACATTTATATCATTTACCCATTTATTTTCCCCCAAACACATTTATATCATTTACCCATTTATTTTCCCCAGGCCTCTCTCTGCTCTCACCGATGCTGCTCAAAGTCTCCTCCCGATGCTTTGCGTTTTGCTGGATGCTCCTCTCTGCATCCCGCACATGCCAGGTGAGGGACGTGGGGCTGAGATGCTCAGTCCCTTATAGCCAGCGTGGCCGTGTCTGGTGGCCGAGGGGCTCCGTGGGACAGCGTGGTGTCCAGATGAGTGCGGGATATCAGCATCTGAGCAACCTGTAGCCACCTACACCATGGGCCGGAGGATGGRGCCGGCTGCAAGGAGCAGTGGGAGGAGAAGACCAGGAGCTGAGACACGGCAGCAGCCGCCTTTGGGACACAACCAATATTTCCTCGTGACTTGCAGTTTGCAGGGCCCTGATCCATACACAGGATCAGAGCTCCCACCTCCTGCTATGTTGCAGGAAGGGAGAAGTCCATCCACCCTCTTGTTCCCTGTGGAAAGGGGAGCCAGGAGCAACAAGGAGTGATGCTGGTGCTGCTGAAGAGGAGGAGGAGGGTCCTTTTAGCTGCTTGCTCCCATCTCAACCACAGTGATGTATTCGAGGGGCCCTGGCACGTCTGCTCAGAGGCAGCCCTAATACAAATCCAGCTGAGCAATAAAATTGCTCCCAGTGCTGCCAATTCCAGGCTCAGGGTGTGTGGCCAGCCTGGCTGCAGCCAAAAGGAGCCTTTTACATTGTCATTCCATGCACCAACCTTTTAGCTGTTACCCCTTGCCCTGCTCCTTGCAGCCAGCAGCAATTCAGCCATGCGGGGCAGTCAGCACAGCCACCCCCGAACCCTGCTCCCCACGTGCTTACAGCACAGAAAAACCCCTCTGGACTCATCCACGTGGCCCTGAGCATGTTCACACCTGCTGGCGGGCCTGCACCTTGCTCACAACCAGGCTGCTTTGCCATCCTGCCCCATCCACCTGCCTGCATTCGCACAGCGATCCTGGACTYGTCGTCCTCTAGATGGTGCAACCGCCATAAAACACCAGCTTTTCCCCCAAAGCAGCCAGGCGCCAAGCGGAGCCCCGTGAGCTGCAAGCACAAACACTGCTGCACCAGGGCTGGCACCCAGCAAGCAGAAAATGCYCCCCTTTACCAGGGCATTTATAGCTGGGAGCATCAGGCAGAGTGAASCCAGCTGGGTGCATCAGCCCCTGGCAGGAGGAGCAGGTGGGGAAAGTCATTTGTGAGCCTCTCGCATCGGATCTGGCACCTTGGAGAGGGGTCCTAGGTGCATTTCCCACTGCAATGCTCCCYGTTCGCTTAGGCTGAAACCAAATAAATACCAGCTTAATGGTCTGGGTGGAAGAACAGGGGAGATTTGAGCATAAAGGAAGGTTTCTTCCGATAAAGCTTTGCTGGCAAGCGTTAGCGCCTGTATTTTAAATAAATGTTATGGGTACATTTTTAAACACACCATATGCTCCCCTGCAGATCTTTCTGGTACGTGCTGTAGCACAACTCCAGGCTGGCTCTCCTGCTCCTCCGCYTTCAGCTCCCGGGGGATTTTGCCCTGCGGAACCTGCATGCCCCGTGTCCTGCCTTCTGCCACATGGACAGAGCCACATGTGAGGCTGTCCCTGTCCCACGGCCGGGATGTTGGCTCGTTCTGCACCGGTGCCGACGTCTCCGATGAGCATTTGGGTTGCAAAGGGAACTCTCATTAAAGGCCAGGACGTTTTTCCTGGGCATTTGCAGGACATTTTTGCCCCACACCTCCTGGCATTAAGGACCTGCTGCACATCCCTGCAGTAATTAGCTTGCAAGAAGGCTAATTTTTACAACCCTCTCACCCTTTCCAAGGAAGAAAAGCCCCCAATCCAACCAAATTCCATCGAGTTTAGCCAGGGAACGTGCTCCCAAAAGCAGAAAGGCCGGGAATGCAGCTCTCAGCACGGAGCAGCACCGGCATCTCCCATTGCTTCCCAGCCGCTGTAGATGGCACTCGAGCCTCGCCGCATCCCACAGCAGGTTAATGAACTTTAATGCATGCTGGCAAGGAGTCAAGGGATGAGCTCTGACTAAGTTTACAGCAGATTTTCCCTTCTGACAGATTACTGCTTCATTTGTAAGAGGAGAGCTTCTCATTAAGTACATTTTTGACATTTTGTTGAGAGGGGAAGAAAAAAAAATAGCAATGTTGCCAAGTGCACTGGAATCCGAGGCTGAGTCTTYGCAGGTTTGGGTGTTGTGTGTTTTTTTCTTTATTTTCGCTTTGGCACCGAAGTCCCTTCATGGGATTATGCAGTCCTGAACACAGTTGCTGCTGGGTGGGAGGAATATTTAAACCAGAACCCAACAGGAAAGCCGGGGAAGATTTCAGAGTAGAGCTGCTTTTCGTTCCCGCATCGCTCACGTTCCAATGTGAATCCCTTTGGATTTGACCAAAGTGCATTTACACACCAGAATCCAGCTGAGCATCCCATCCAGGTACCATCATCACGCTTGGTCCAGGCATCCTGGGTCCTCCTGACGGGATAGGCCCAAATCCCTCCCACCAGCATCCAAAGGCAAAGCTGGGGACGGTTTTCCTGGAGCCATTCTTTTCCAGGAATAGCAAATAGCGCCTTTGGAAAATAATTTTTGCAAAAACACGAGGCTTTGCTTCCCTTGAGTTTCTTTCAAGTGAGAAAGTGCTGAGCAAGATGGTTCTCACAAACCTCTAGGACATCTTCATTGATCCAAGTGGTACTTTTGGAGAGAGAGCATCAGAAAGCACTGAATGATGCTATGGATGTACTTTAATTATGAAAAACAYTGCAAACGCTTCAAAGAAAGGAAATTCTTGGCAATAAAAACATTTCACTTATTTTCCCTTGGAAAGCACTCTTTCCCATTGTCCAAAGTGCAGAAATTGAGTTCCTCAGGGGCAAGGACCATATCTGCACCAGCAGCATTGACAAAACTGTCTTAAACTGCTCCAGGGTTTCCCTGTCCTGTTTTTTTTTCGCCGTTCTGGCTTGGATTCTTCCCACCTCCGGYGAAAATACAGCCATAAATCACTGATTGCCACTTTTTTTACAGACCAAATGAAATGAGGCCGCCTCGGCCCTTTCCTCAGCTCCTAGGATGTGTTGGGGTTTTGCTCGTCTGCTTCCTGCCAGGAATGCTTCAGGAGCCTTGGAAGAGCTCTTGGAAAGCAGGTCGGGTGCTGGGTGTCAGCAGCTCCGCTGGGGATGCTCCGTGCGCTGCTCTCCCTGCAAACCGCCTTCCAGAGATGGAATAAAAGCTGGAGATGGCCAACGCGGGGCTTGCCCACGGGGAGCCGCCTTTGGGGTGCCCCACGGCAGGGCAGACGTGGTGCRGACCCAAAAGGAGCTCGGGGTGGGTTCTGGCGAGGGAAGGATGCAGCTCTGCACAGGCAGGAGAGGCTTCCAGCTCCCAGCAGATGGTTTCGCGGCACTTGACGGGATGGTGGGAGCAGCTCTTACGAAAGCCGGCGCTGACGCAAGGAGCACCGGGAAGGCTCAGCCCATGGGAACAGCACATCCCRTGTAAAAGCAGGGCCTTTTGGTGCAAACGCTATCGTTTGCTCAGCGCAGCGTTTTGCAAGGCAATGATCAGGGCTCAGTTTCCCCCTCCATGCCCTCTTGGGATGGGATTACATGTCATCGTTGGAAGTGGTGAGAACATTTCCATAAACTTAAAAAAAAAAAACCCAAAACACTGCTATTTCAGAGCACTTTGTGCCCGAGCTCTCCAAAGCGGGAGTGCGGCCGGGGCTGCTCCAGCCTCCACCTATGGAATAAAGGGGTTCCTGGTTCCACGGTAACAGCCTCTTTCATCTGCTGCCCTCAAAGTGCTTTTGGACATTAATTAATTAATTAAGGCTCTCAACACCCCGGCGAGTTCGAGCCCGCTCCAGGCTTTCCATCGCGCGTTCGAGCAGCTCCCTGCGTTTTTGCACTTCCAGCTCTTGGCAGCTGGAGGATCATGTCCAGCCAGGGTGGGCATGGGGGCCCGTTTGATTATTCCCATTAGAGCTCTCTATCCATGAYCCCGTGCCTTGGTGGTCCCTCCCCAGAGCCTCCTCAAGGAGCATCCCAAAGGATCCCTCCCTCCCTGCCCTCCTTTGCCTTCCTCCCACACGAGGTCCTGGCAAAAAGCAAAGCCCCAAGAACAACCCCAGAACTGCTGCTCTCCCACTAGCCAAAGCGGCTACCAGGGCGGCCACCTCGTGCACYCCTCTTTCCAAAGCACCTTGCGGGACGCGTTTGGAGGGATGCGCCCGGGATGCTCCCGGCCGGCACGCGGGATCTTGCAACCACGGGAAGAGGCGGAGGAGCCCACACAGAGCCGTGGATTTAGAGCGGCTCATCAGCGGTTTCAGATTCCTAATTACGTCTCTTTAATGAGCACCCACTCCGCTCTCCAGGGCTCCTCCGGGGCTACGCGCAGATCCCGGCTCTTTTAATTACTTCTCGCTCTTCATTTCCATCTCTGCGCTAATCCCTCGTAGTTCCCTTTTCTCTCGATGYGAGTGCTTTATTACCAGGCGCTGCACAAACGCACCTCACCCTCCTCTCCTTCCTCCATGGCCTTAATTCCTGCCTTTTCCTTCCCAGGATGGGGCGGGAATTGCATGCACGGCCGGGAGCAGCTGGGAGCTGCATCTGCAGGGCTGCAGCAGTGGCTCCATGGGCAGTTTTGGGGGAGAAGCAGCTGCCGAGAGCGGGTGCAGATGCTCCCTACCCCAGGCAGCCCCATTTGCAGCTCTCAGCCTAGTTAAGCTGGACCTAGTGCCAGCTGCTCCCTATGCACAAGCGYCCACARTCTTCCCAAACCWGGAAGCGCCAGTATTTAGGATCCTGCAGCACCCAGCTTGGTGCTCAGCATCGGCAGGACAAGCACGAGCATTGGGCGCTTGGGCCTCGCTTTTGGGGCG
The DNA here is from genome assembly GCF_003342845.1 of Nothoprocta perdicaria. Lineage (NCBI taxonomy): Eukaryota > Metazoa > Chordata > Aves > Tinamiformes > Tinamidae > Nothoprocta > Nothoprocta perdicaria. Next base: position 2,509,316 of record NW_020455865.1, read on the forward strand.
AAAAGCAGAAGCTTTGGTGCTCCTGCCACACACAAGCATTTGCAGAGCCCTTTTCCCAGCCGCTTCCCGCTCTCCTGCCTTTCCACCTCGATGGGAGCGAGAGGSTTTTGCAAAAGCGGGCCTTGAAGTGACAAATATTTGAAGGCAGTAATTAACAGCACAGTCAAGTGCTAAGTAGAAAGAGGGGGGAAAAAAGGAAAATAAAGGAGAGAGTGCCAGCTGCAATCCCGCRATTTAATTAGGTCCTTTGCTTTCTTGCGAGGCTGGCGAGCCTCGGAGGCAAGGGGCTCCGCTGCGGAGGGAGGCGGCAGTGGAAGGCGCACATTAGCAAAAGGCCCTTTTAAGTCATTTCTTTTTTCCCCTGCAAATGGGAGAGCTTCTTGAAGCAGGAACTTTCAATAATTAAAAAAAAAAGAAAAAAAAATAAAAAAAGGAAAAAGGGAGGGGAAAAAAATAATAATCGTTGCTATGGGAAGTACATGGAAAAGCTCAGCCTGGAGCGGGGCTTGCAGGGTCAGGTTGGAGCATGTAGTGAGGATGCGCTGGGGGTCCCCATCAGTCCTAAACCCCAGTCCCAGGCCTGAGCTTGGCTTATGCGGGATGGGGAGGCTGTCGGCTCCGCTGCCTCCACTCCACGGGCTGCAATCTAAATCCTCTCCCCCATATAAATTATMTAAGCGAGGCCCGGGGAGCGCGCGCATCGGTATGTAAATTCAGGCTCCAGCCCTCATGACTTATTCACCAGCAGGCTCGTATTGTTTCTAAGTTGGGCGCYGTTCCTGGAAGCCACGCGCTCGCCAAATTAAAAAGAGATATATGGCTGCTTGCGGAGCGGCCCCGGCGCTCTCCCCAGACCGCTCCGTTTGCCAAGGATAGCCCAGCAAAAGCAAACGCCAGCTCACAGCTTGCTTGCTGCTTATTGGGGCTGAGAACCCCCTGTTACGGCGTTTTCTACCCCAAAACGGTGCCCAGGGAGCTTTGCACCTCGTGCTCCCATTGCATCTCAGCAGGTTTTGCTGCTTTGCTCTTGTGTTTTGATGTTAGCAGACACCCGCGTTTCCACACTCCTGCGCCTTCTGAGCAGCTTTTTGCTGTACTAGGCTTGAAATATTAACGAGTTTCACCTTAATTACCTCCTGGGCTTCTGCCTCTTCCCCTGCCCGCTCCCTTTTTAATACCAGCAATAAGCAGAGCGGCTGTTCGGTGCAGCGGGGAATTTTGCCCTCCCTTGCAGCTCCCGCCGGACCAGGAGGTGCTTTGGGGACAGGGACACATGGAACACGTCCCTGCGCACACGGCTGGAGGAAGAGGAGACCCGGCAGGTCACAGCAACAGGGCTGGAAATAAAATGCAAAAAAATCACCCCAAACCAGGAGGGTGAGACTCCAAACACAGCTGCCAATTGCTGCCTCTTTGCTGCAAAACCCACATTTGCTTCCAGGTCCATCACGTGCTGCTTCCATGACRGGCAAGGGCTGGGTGCCCCAATTTGTGCTTATTTGCCAAATAAGCTCAAAATGAATATTTATTGGATATTAATTTTTACCAAATAAACAATCCCTTGGCATGAGCTGCYGCGGTGCAGCATGAGAGCAAGGAGAGGCTGCTGGGCAGCCCGGACAGTGTGAAAAAAGAAGGGAAATAAAAAAAGACTGAATAGGAGTGGGCTTAATTCTCTGCAGTAATTTTCCCAAGAAACACATCCGTGATGGGGGAAGCAGCATTCCAGCTATTCAAGGGGACTGCACCATCCCGGCCTCCCTCGCACGCTGCTATTTCTGCCAGAGCCGCTTTCCCCCTCTTCTTCTTCCTCCTCCTCCTCCTCCTCCTCCCTGGCAGCCCCCGGTGCTGCAGACCCAAGGAGCAGCTGCCCATCGGGATGTGAAAAAGCAGCACGGATCAGTATGTCCAAGGAGCTTTTCCTTAGCTCTGCTCCGTGCTCCGCAAGGCCAGGAGCATCACTGTGCCATGACCATGCAGCCAGCGCTGCAACCGGGGCACGTGCATGGATTAAACATTCTCCAGCATCCCAGGTCCGCAGAGAGACAGGGAATATCACAAGTGTTTAATCTGCCACCAACGCAGCAAATGCTGGTGGGGACCCTCTGATCTAGCCCAGTGTGGGCTGCCCTTTTGCAGCACCCTGTCCTGCAAGCCCAGGGGACGGGGATGAACTCCTGATCCAGGGGGATGCGATGGGCAGAGCATCGGGATGCAAGGGTTGACATGAGGACCAGGACCAAGCCCTGCTCCCTTCTCCTCTGCCACCTGCCCCAAGCACAGCAAAAGTTACCCCAAAGAGCTCCCGGGTGAGACGTGGATCCTCCCGGAGCTCCGGGAATGCCAGGCTTCATCCTGCAGGAAATTCAGGCTGCAGCAACCGGGCTGATTGCAAAGCAGATCTGCACCGGTCCTGCAGCATCAGCAGGCACCTCACCCATCGCTCCTGCTGAGGCTGCAGCACCACAGCAGGCAACAAGGAGCTGGAAACCACCCCAATTCCCCAAAGGAAGGAGGATACCTCTCCCCTTCCCCTCCCTCCAGCCCAGCAGCTGCTTAGGGTGCTGCTTATTTAATTACTGCAAGCCCAAACACACTGCAGCTGCAGCACTGCTTGCAGGGCTTGGCTGCAGCTGCAAAAGCTCCCTCCATCCTGAGCCAACCCATAGTAATAGAAGCATTATATATATATATATATATATATATATATATATATATATATAAAATATATATATGTATAAAAATAACTCATCTTGCTCAAATCAAAGCCTGAAAACTTAATTTATCCCTTTCCAGGCTGCTAAGGGGCATGGAGGGGATGCACATGCGGCTGGAGCAGGACACGCTGCAGTGGCCCCGGCTGCACCTTCCTTTTCCATGCGACTCGCAGCAGTTTGTCCTGTTGGGAGCGAATGGGCAGTGCCTGAAAGCCTGTGCATTTCATTAATTACTCAAGTTATAGGCCTATTACAGCCGAGAAATTGCATTATTAAAAAGAAATCTCTGCAGACGTGCCAAATGCGTCAACTCATTCAATAGCTGACACCGGGTCATAATTAAAAGTAAAAAGTATAGGCCAGAAGGGGACGAAAAATGGCAGATTTCCTGAGTGCGGCTAATGGAAACATTATTAACATTAGGAAATTGCGCACGAGGAACCCCTGGCTCCTGGCCCAGTTTAAATATGCATAAGGAGCCCGGCGTGTGCCTATGGTGATTAATAGCATTAACAAAAAGGAGAAAAAAAAAACAGGGAAATTAAATTTCTCGCTCCTCGAGTGGCTGCGGTGGCTCTTTTGCTCCGTGTGTGAGGGAAGGTCGATGGCTCCAGGAACTGGTGGGAATTGGTGGGGATCAAGTGCCTGGGAGCTGGATTTTGACCCCTTTCTGGAGCCTGGAGCGCCCATTCCTCAGCCTCGGAGCTGCATTTCCCTTCCAGGCTGCTGCGTTTTTTCCGCTCGCTCCTTGCGAACGCTGCCGTGGATCAATCTGGCGCCAGGCCCGTTCTCTGCCTAATATTTCTAAATAATTTATTATCAGCGGCTTAATCCTCGCGGGAGCTGTCTCCACATTAAAGGCGATTGCGCAGTCAGGTCATGTCCCGCCTCGGAAGCACTTGCAGCCCTTTGATTTGTTTGTGTTTTATGTTTTTGTTGGGAGAGCAGTAAAAAGATATGAATTTCTCTCTCCCCTCTCGAAATTGATTTATCCCGCTTGTTTCCTTTTTTTTTTTCCTGTCCAATTGAACTGTAACTTTCTCCCTGCCGCTGCCTCCCCAGGCGCCCGACCTGCTCCGTATGGATGCTACGGGATGCAGCGGGATGCAGGGGCAGGTAAATGCAGGCAAATACTCCTGATACAGGCAGGGGGCTGGGATGTCCTCGTGCCCCCTTTCTGGCCCAAATCCCCCAGCTAAAGCATTTTCCCACCTTTTCTAGAAAACCAAGTCAGGAGAGCACCATCAAATGTATGTCCAGCTTGGTCCAAAAGGGACAAGGGGTTGGAAAGCTGGAGGGATCAGGGRTGACTTTGCAATTGCATTTGCAGCATGCAGGGGGATTGTGGTTTTTGACAAATGCAAACTATGGAGGAAAAATATATATATATGTATATATACACACATAYATGAATGCACACATATATRTATATAAAATCATTATGGTGCCCTGGGGACCCGTCTCATGCATGGGTGCTGCCTCTCTCTGGCGATTAATATTTTACTTTAGGACAAAGCAAAGACACTTTGGGGTTTTGGAGCAGATTTGGAGCATCTTCCCCTTGCTGATGAGGCCGGTGAGCAGTGAGGGAGCTGCTGCAGAGACCTGATGCACTTGCTGCATCTCCCCGCTCCAGAGCGCAGCTTCCAGCAGAAACAGGGGCAGAGAGCGAGAGATTTCCCTATAAAATATKGAGATCCGGAGGCTGTTGGAGGGGAAGGCAGAGCTGCTGTGGCTTCTGAATAAATCATCGGCGCTAACACATGTACTTGGCTCTCGGTGACGTCTTTGCGGGAAGGGAGCCGGCGTGCGCGGCGGGCACTGCTCAGGAGTGGAAATAAAACGCGATAAAATAAAATACGGGATGCTGGTTCCCCTAAGAGCGTTTGTTAGCGAAATAATTAGCTCGTTGCAGCCGCCTCTGATATGTCAGGCGAAATCTGCTCCCTCGTTCGTCTCATCAGCTCCCCGTCGCTCCCGGCCTCCCCGTCACCGCTTAAAAGGACCGAGCCGAAGCGCCGAGTTAAAGTTYCATGGGCTCAGCCTAAGTGGTGGCCTCTTGGGGGAAACTTTGGCATTTGGGGCTCTGCTTCCACAGAGCKGGGTTATTTTTTGTGGGATGAAGGGGCACGAGTGACTTGGGCACCGGATTTTGTCCGAGCGCTGCTCCGAGTGGAGCTGGGACCATGGTGCCATCCAGGGTTGGTTCCGAGGAGCGTTTCGCTTTCCAGTGCATCCAAACAAATTGCAGGCGCTTGTGGAGCCCCATCATCACCTGCAGTGCTTTTCCAGCGGGTTATAAAGTACCATCATTTTCTCCCTAGCATAAAGACCTGGGAAAGGCAATGCCCATGGAGAACACCTCTGCAATGTCCAAGCGCTGTCCCTTGGTCCTGCTCTCATCCCAGCCCATATCCAGAGGGAGCTGCAAGGGAAACGAGAGCCTCGTGCAGGATCAGGGGCAGCTGCATCCTGAGGTGCTTCCCCACGCGTTAATTCTCAGCTAACAAACCCTTCGGAGGCCACCGAGAGTTGGGGGCAGCTGACGGCAGCCACCCCAGAAAYGAGAGGTTTTTGAAAAATTCCAACATCTTCCCCAGAAATCCTCTCTGGAGTTAAATCCTCAAGACAAAGAGTTGCTTTTTTGTTTGTTTGTTTCTTTTATTTTTTTTTTTTAAGCAACACTTTGCAATCACGCAGTCTCCTGCACTCTCACACTACCAGCAAAGTGGGGCAGTTTTCCCATCCACCTTCCTTTCCGAGGATCCTCGGAATTATTGGAACCACCCAAACCAGGTCCACGCAGGTCACCAGATGCAGTTTCGGGCCATGCCGAGTGCCTGCATCACCCACCCCATTCCGGAGGCTGCTGCATCCAAGAAGGGCATYGCCTGGGAGCTGCAACCACAGCCCGTTTCCTTCAACATCCCAAATTCCCACCCTCAGCATGGGACCTCAGACRGCCCTGGTGAAGGAAAACCAGGATTTGCTGCATGTCTGTTGGTCCTCATAAGGCTAAACTAGCAGAAATCACCACGTGCTGTTACTAYGAGCCGCTCTCCTGTTTTCATCCCAATCTTTTATTTTTTCCTTGTTGCGCTGCTCTCTATAATTAAACTTTTGCTTTGCACTCTCTGCATCGGCCCTCCTGTTGCCATAGGGAAACACTGTGGATACGGTTCCTCRGAGCCTGCCTACACACCCTGTGCATGCTTGGGCCTGATGGCTATAATTAAGGCAATATTGGATGGTACCTATTGTGACAAGAAGCAATTATATGCAAAAAAGAGCCTAAACATGAGTAAATTGGAGAGGTTTTTTTTGAATCTCTGTGTTGCACAAGCCAGTGCACCCAATATCAGCGATTTTTTAGGAAACTGRGGCCGTGGAGGTGCCTGCAAGGAGGAGCGGGGTCTGTGCAAGGCGGGCTGTGAGCTCCGGGAAGGACCTGGAAAATGCTGCTCGCTCCATAGAAATCCTCAGCCCGTGGTCAAACATTTGTCTCTCCAGGAGCCGGGGACGCGTGTTAGCAAAACAGCAATTTAGACGGAGGAAATCACAGCGAAAACAAATGCAGAGCCCCCATGCAGGCATTTGTATCACGTCGGGCTCCTGACAGCGCTGCCACCAGCTCCAAAAAGCTCCAGCCTTGAAATTCTTCTTGAGCGAAGACAAATGAAGGGGATTCGGGTCTCTGTTTTGCTCAGCTGGAGGCAGAGAAAAGAGGAGAGCGCGGTGCATTGATTTGGGGGCCRAGTGCTGTCTGTGCGAGGAGACGGGCTGGGGAAAATGCTTCATTTGTGGAGATTCCAGGCTCAAAAAAGGTGGGGATTTGTGGCTTGGAAGCGGAGGGCGCCGGTGGCCGCAGGCTGCTCCCGTCCGCAGAGCCGGAGCCGCCTTGGAGATCGGTGCCACGCAGGGAGCAGAGGGATCTGTCAGCTCCGTTCGCGCTCACCTGGCCCAACACGGGCTTGTTAGCATCAATGGAGGTGTAAAAAACACCYAAAATGCCCCAAAAAATCAACTGGGGAAGAACTGCTGGGCTTTGCCTCTGTTTAGCTTTCACATTGGTGCAGCAGAGCTGCAGAGAGCAGGGGATTTAATGCAGAGCAGGGACAGATATCTCCTCCAAAACGTGTCCTTGCAAGGTGACAACTATGGGAAGCTTGGGGACCAGCGCCCCAGGCTCTTGGAGATGCTGAGGTTGGGATAAGCCCTTGTCCCGCTGTCCCAAAGCGACCCATGGCCCTGGGAAGAGCGGGAGGATGAGGAGGATGAAGGATGCTCCGCAGGGCAGCTCAGCAATGAGATGGTCCCACCAATGGATCTGACGCGACCTTCACTTAAGACAAATCCCTCGGTGCTCTAGAGAGACAGGAGGCAATTTTAGGGACTTTTGGGCATGCAAGTCGCCCCGGCCGCGCTGCAAGGGAGAGGCATCAGAGCGCAGAATGCAAATGAAAAGGTATAAATAAACAATCGCTCCCAAATACGCGCTCGCCCTTAATGAATATTTCATATACAAAAGAAGTCATTGACATTTTGCTGGATTGCTTCAATTAGCTCTTAAGCCTCGTGTTCGTGCAAATAATAAGCTTGCTTATTATAATGCTTTGTTAATCTGTTTCATGGCGTGAATTTATACAGTAATGCATCACACAGACCGCCTGCCGCAGCCTTTATTGGATATAAATGACTGAGTAATTGCTATTGATCATTAAAGAAGTGCAGCGTTATTTCGAAATTAGAATGTGGGGGACCTTTGAAAGGCTGGCGAAACCAGGTGGCTTGCTGCAAACAAACACGGTTTATAGTAACTAATGGGTMTATAGGAGGAGGGCCAAGTTGTTCCAACCTTGAATTTAGGGAAAATTAACGCCAGTCGTGGCTGGATTCACATCCTGCAATGCTTGGGTGTGGATATTCAGCTCATGCATCAATATACTCCCTTTCATGCATCAATCCCAGCTGGATTAGCCAGGAAAGCATCAAGATTTATGGGGGGAAACTCAGCATCAGGCTGGATCCTGGATGGGCGGCGGAGCCCCCAGCAGCTCCAGAGGCCACGTCCTCACGGTGGCAGGTGGCCCAGGGATCCATCGGATCCCAGAGAGGCTGCACATCCCACATCCCGGATCACTGCTCAGCCAGGAAGGGAAGCAGCTGCTTCCCACCTGCGCCGGGAGCAYTGATCGCCCCTTCGGAGCTGGATGCCGCACAAGCGGGAAGGCCCTGCATTCCCAAGGGGAATATTGAGGCAGAACCATCTTTCCAGCACTTGGCGGCCTTCCAGCTTTAGACATGAAAAACCCATCATCCCCAAAAGAAARAGCTGTGGTTTCACTTTAACTTTTTTAATTAAAAAATAAATAAAAGCACATTTTTTTCCTCAGCTGAAGTGCTGCTTTCCTTCCAGAAGGCTTTCGCTTTGATCCCCTCCRCTGGGGAGCCGCTGTCAGCGGGAAGGGGCGCACGTCTGGATGAGAGCTGCATTCCCRGCTCGCTCCCGCTCTCCCAGGGCTCCCCAAACGCTCCCGGCCCCGTGACGGGGCATCCCGGCAGGCTCCGACTCCTGCATCTGTCTGGAAAGGAGCGAGCGGTGTCAACTCCTCCCTCCCTCCATGGGAGCACCGGGACACACTTAATTAACATCCTGAAAGGGCTGCGAGATTCATCCGTGACACAGCTTTTATTAATAGCCTGTGTGCACATCTTTCCCCCCTCCACTGGTAATTCACAGCGTTTTCCCCCTGGAATGTGCTTTGATTTTTAAGCAATTTAAGTTGCTTTCGCTGGGAAGGGAATTTATACCCGTTGGCGTGTGTGGACACGTGCTGCCCGGCCCTGAGGAGGAGCAGAAGAGGCAACAGGCTGGACATGRGGGAGTAGCATGGGAATTATCCCCRGGAGCCAACGGGAAGGGCCCTGCTCAGCTGCATGCACCAGGCTCATCCCATAGCTCACAAGGAAGAGCCTTGGAGCAGCTATCCCAGAAAAGCCCCCGTGGGGCTAGAGAGCAAGGAGACCCTGTGGTTTTTAGGACACGCTTTTCTCAGTATCCAGCACAACGTCTCTGCTCCATCCTGGAACCAGGAGAGCTGCAGGTTGGAGCTGCCGGCATTAAGCAAGATCCCGGCGCCACCCCGTGCCCTGTGGCTCTTCCACCTCGATCTCTGGCACCGCTAAAGCGATTTGTTCYGGGGAGCTGCATTTATGCAGATCTSCAGCGGGGCCTCGTGGCACTCGCACCTCGCGAGGCAGGATTTTAGTGGAGGTTGGGATGCAGGAGGACGGCCGGAGGGCGAGGGGGTCGGAGCCCCGGGGGGTTGAAGCTGCCGGGAATTTAATGGCCCCGCGTCGATTTATTTGGCTGGGGCTGTGACCCTGCAGCTCTCCGTGCTCCGGAATGGCTGCTCGGATGCGTATCCCTGACCTTTCCTTTCATTGGAATTTCCGATCCGACTGCTCGGGACCGCTGCCAGACCCTGGACTGCTGCAGTGTCCATCCCTGGGGTTTAACACTCGCTTCCTTGCTGTGCATCAGATTCTCTCTTGCACGTTGCTGTGAAGCAGAATTCCAGGCACCCGCAGCGCTCCAAGCAGCTGGAAAGATGCAGGGAGCCCTGGGAGATGCCGGGTTTTGCTGCCAACGGGCCCTGACAGCAGCTCCTCCGAGGAGCTCCCAAGCCCTCGGTGCCCAATTAAACCAAAGCGCTGATGCTCTTGAGCAGAGAGCAGCCCCTGGGGGTGTTAGCAAGGAGGAGACCCCCTCCTCATCCTCCCTCGCTGCCAGGGAAGGCTCTGCACCCAAAGGGAGCATCCCATTATCCTGAGGGAACCACGGCCGGTCTCCACCATGGGCTCGTCCTGCTCCGCAAGCTGTGCAATGGACACCAAACACCAAGGAGGAGATCACAAGCTGGAAGCTTCCCAATGCTAGGAATTTCCACTCTCTACATTCCAGGGGAAGCTCAGAGCCTTACTTTTCCTAGGAAAACACTAAGGGGAAGTCCTGATGAAGATGAGGCTCTCCTCAGACCTGTGATCCCACCGACCACGCAGGGCAGGGAAAACGCTGCTCGTGCCAAGGGGAATCCATGGGGATGAGGAAGCCCTTGGGTCTCCGCAGAGCCGGCTTTCTGCACAGCCCCCTGCCATTCAGGCACCAAGACTGAGTGATAATTCAGGGTATCTGCCTCCAAATAATAGAATGAATAGGAAAAAAAAATAAAACTGCCAGCTCGCAACACAGGTGGAGAGCGAAGGAGGAGCCAGCAGGGCTGACGTGCACTTGAAAGAGGGATGGGAGAAGGGCTGAGCAGACGGGGCAGGACCGGGACCGCAGCAAGGGGGAGAGGAAAGGCAGCGCGGCCGCATTTGCATCTGGCTTCTCCTTATGGAAGGCATCATTTGAAAGCTGATGTTCTGCCAATAGGAACAAAAAGAGCCCCATTGGCAGCGCCCCAGGCTCCTCATTTACTGTTTTACAGCGAGGAATACTTATGAAGCCTGAATAATACATCTAATAGGGCTGTTTAGAATTCCTTGAGAGACGGCTCCATCAAAGCGGCCGGGTCAGCCTTGCTGGGCAGGGAGCAGGGATCCAGCAGGGATGCTCCGGAGCCTCAGGCGCTGCTCCATCCCCAGGGAGAGGTGACACCCGGGGGCATCACCAGGGCTGCAGGAGGCGGTTGGGATCATCCTCAGCTGCATCCCTGTGGCCCCTGGGCATTTGGATGAGAAGGGTTCACTTCCCTTGTGGGATTCAGGGGGGAGATGCAAAGAGGGGCTGCCAGACTAGGAAGGGAAGGGGATGGATGCTGCTAGCRGGAGCAGAGCTGGGTACACGGGTCACTCAGTGCCTAGGAATCGGCCTCGTGCCAAGTCCCCTCCTCGTGYACAGGCTCCCGATCCTGCAGAAAAGCTGCCTTTGAAACCCTGCYGCTGCCTGGTTCCAAGGGTCCCTCCTTTCCCCAAAAGGAAGAGGAAAAACCCATCAGCAKCGTCCTCTTGCAGCTCCTCACGGCTGCAGCTGGCGCACTCCGTGAGCAGGATCCCAGGCTTTTCCTCCCGGGAGCAGCAATTCCCACGCATGGAGCTGGCCCATCCCTGGCGCCAAGTCAGCTCCCGGATAACAAAAGCGCTGCTGCTTCCCCAGCCTGACACAGCGGAGAGGAGCAGAACAGAACAGAGCAAATCCCCATTCGCACCCAGTGCCTCCTCCCGGGCAGGAGGAGGAGGAGGACAGTGCTGGGACAGGGAGGAAGGCTCAGACCGCTGCTCACCGGCTGCTCCCCCTAGAGAGGGCACAGCAAGGAGGCCGAGAAGGAAGATGATTATACATCAGAAAACACCCCCCGAGCGCTGCAGCACTTACCACCCCATTAGGCACTCACTAAATTTGCGCACTATTAGAYGAGACTTTCAGACACAGTTTTTCTCCCCTCCCTTCTTCCTCCGCGGTTGCAAAACACTTTTACCTTACGTCCCCTTCAGCTTCAAAGGCTCYGTGCAGCGCCAGCAGCTGCTGGGCTGGGAAAGCAGCAGCCGGGGCCACCCCAGCCTTGGGGTGACCCTCCCACAGCACGGGGACAGACCGGGGGTCCCCTGCACCCCCAGGTTGCCAGCTCTGGGTCCCGTTGCATCCGCACCACACACCTGCCAGCTGCAGTCCCCAGCCAGGTCATTAGCAGACTGTGAGAACAGCCTCCCTGCACTAGCTTTGGCTGCTAAATTAGCCAGGGGGTGTTAATTAAGGAGGTTCAATTAACCAGGGATCAGCTGGAGCCGCTGAACTCTCCAGGTGTGAGAGCAGGAGGCAACAACAGCTGAGATCCCTCATCCTCATCCTCATCCTCATCCTCATCCTCATCCTCATCCTCATCCTCATCCTCATCCTCATCCCCATCCCCATCCCCATCCCTATCCCTATCCCTATCCTGATCCCCATCCCCATCCTGATCCCCATCCTTCATCCCCATCCCCATCCTCATTGCCATCCCCACCCCTATCCCGATCCACATTCCCATTCCCATCCCCATCCCTATCCCGGATGGTCACGGGCCAGCCCTGCACTGTGTCCCAGCTGCAGTGGACCCTGTTGACCCAGAGCATCCCTTAAAATCAGATGCTTTTTCCCTGGATCTGCTGGTTGTGGCACCTCTCTGCTCTCTGGCTCCGCCGTTGCGGCCAAGAATGAGACCCCTGGATGAAACAACCCCGCTATAAACACCCGGGTTGTATTAATTAAATAAACACCCGGGTTATTAACCACTCACTCCCCTGCTTGGGCAAATGGCCCTGCCCTGAGGCTCGTCCCCGACACGGGGCTGTGTTCAGTGCCCCGTGTCCCCAAAATGGGTGGAGAGAGGCAGGAATCGGTGCACTTGGTGTGGGTGGCAGGTGTGAATATTTTACAGTTTTTAATTAAATGTGAGACCGGTGCTGGGAGGGTGAGTGGGGCTGTGCTAGAATACGAATTATCCCGAATCCTCCTTCCCAGATGTTCAGCCTTCCCGCCCCAGCGTCAGGGCTTTTCCAGCAAGTAAAATGGAAAATTAATCTGGGCTTGGAAATCAATCAATCAATCCAAAAATCAACCCCCAACCCGCCGAGCAGCCCTTCCGAGCGGCTGGAAGACGGAGGCGCTCGGCCGGAGGGACGGCGCTCCCTGCAATTCTGCAAATACATTGCGTGGCACCCCCTGGGAGAAGCCGAGCCGGCTCAGCTGCATCCCGCGGGCCTCTCCGTGTGAAAAATAATGGAATTTTTCCTTGCTTCTCCTGCCAACCCARGCCAGGAGCCCTTGGAGCAACTTGTGCCACCTGCAAGGGCAAAAAAAGGGGCCTCAAATGGGTGAGAATATTCCAATATTCCAATATTCCATTTTGGGGAGTTTGGTTAATATTCTTCTCACCCCAGAAGGCCAATGAGGGGAGGCAGCCGGACCTCTTCCCAGCAGCATCTTCCCATCCGCCTCCCAATCCCAATCCCAGCGCCYGGTGGGAATGGGATCCACACCACGCTTTCCCAGGGATTTGCATCCTGCAGGTGCAATAATCCAAGCCCTTCACAAGGGATCAGTTTTCCTAAGTTCTCCCACTCAATACTTTCTTCCTGAAGGAAGGGGAGGGTGGAAGGAGATAGAGGAGGAAGAGGAGGGAGGGAAAACACACTGGGAAAATTATCRCCACCATCAAACTCTCCTTTCGCTCTGTTTTTATTAACCAACAACGTTTTATTTTGGGGTGAAGCAATTAGATTTCAGAGTTGTTCAGGAAAGGGTTATCCTGCGGATCCATGGGAGCCGCTCCGGGTCTGGAGCGCCGCAGCCCGGGCTGCCATTGCCTGCACAGCACGGTCCCGGCTTAGAAATGGATTTCTTCYGCATAAAAATCTGAGTAAGCTGCTGCAAAATAATAACAGATGAAACATATACATGGAGCACATTGGTTATTAGCCCAAATGCTCTGGCTTTCTGTCTTACTTTTTTTTATTATTTTATTTTCGTTCCTGCTGTCGGCAAGCAAAACCAACCGGCTCTATTATGTATAATTCATTCAGGATTAGATCAAAAGAACAGTTTATGGGGTAGGCTTGGGCATTATTATTATTTCTTTAGCTCTTTCTGTTTTTTTTTTATAAATATATATTTATTCTCTCCCGTCCTCGCCGCATCCCCGTGGCTTCTCCTCTCAGGAGCAATCCATAAATTATTCAGCAGGCAATCGGAGAGGAGGCTGCTCCGGTCGGGAAGGCGGCGCCGGGGGAGGATCCTGGCGCCCTGATRTCCCCTCTGCTCCCTCCTGTGCTGCAGGGACCTGGAGTGGGGGGACAACCTTGTGTCGTTCCCATAGGGGGAAAACAAGCTCTTTTCCATGCCCATCGAGTCTATATTCCCCGCACGGAGCAGCGTGGAGCCATGCCAGGGATACTCTCCCTGCAAAGCCACGCGCACGTTTGGGATGTTTCCAGGCCTTTTTGCAAGCTTGGCCTCTGCAAAAGGCCAATTGGAATACTGGATCCAAGCGGGATATGGTGCCCCATGCAGGGCTGTGGGATCATGGGCAGGAGGAGGGAGCTGATGGACACTGCTGGGAACAGGGCCCAGGGTAGGGAGCAAAGAGCTCCCATCCATCCCTCGGYGCTCGGAGATGTTGTGCAATGTAGGAACGCATTTTCCCGGGAAAACTCATTGTCCTTTGCTTAAAACTGCAGGAATTGCCAGCATCAGCAGAGCGAAAGCACTGTTTATCTATCCACTTGAGGGCCTTTCCATTGCAGTTTGGGGAAAACGGAGCTCGCACACCTATAAAGCACGTGGTGAGAGGAGAAGATCCTYGGAGAGCACTGATCCATTCGGATCCCGGCGGGATGCGGGCAGATCCTTGGCTGTGCTGGGTCTGGGTGCAACCACGTGAAGCAAGGGAACAAGAAGCAAGAGGGCTGGAAGGGCTGCAAAGCTCTGCACGCCCAGACCAAGCGCGGCTCTTTCTCCRCAGTAAAAACGGGTCAGGATCCACCCAAAGCGTCTGCCATCGATCAGGGCACTGGGGCAGTGCCAGCAAATAATTGTCTCTTGAAAACCCATTTTCGACTCCAGCTTCCTATTAGCCAGGGCCTCTCGAAGCTGAGGAGCTGTGAGTAAACGCAGCGCCGGCCGGCCAGGGTAGCATTASATGTTACACACACACACACACACATATATATATATATAAAACTGTGTTTTTAGTTTCTTCAGTGTTATTATGCATGTGCATCGCCGGCCCTTGTGTCCTRGGCAGGCAGTGCATCGCTCGGGGTACCTTTTCTTTTTGCATCCCTGCCTCTCTCCCCCAAATCCCATGGGCTGAAGCATCCCGAAACCTCATCCYGGGGTGAAAATTGCCTCCTTGCCAGGTGCTGCGCAATGCCCCTGGGATGCGCAGCGGGAAGAGGCTCTGGAAGGAGGCTCCCTTCCCACCAAGCCGCTTGCACCTTCCCTGCTAAAAAACTGCCTGCTGGAGCCGTGCACATCAGCTCTGTAGCACGTAGGGTATAAAAACTATTTAAAATGTCCCCCTTGATGGATATATTTATAAACTGAGACCTTCGCTGGGGCTGGAGCTGCTTATTTCCTCTGTTATTTGAGGCTATGTGGCCGGGGTGTTTCACAGCCCCYGTTCTCCAGGTCCCTCCTGTGCACGGAGCAGGGACGATGCGGTGGGACCGGGCAGCCCAGGCTGTGCCGAGCTCATTTCCAGATAAACACGCTGCTTTTTTTTCCCAGCGTTTTGCTAGAAAGCGCACGGCCGTGCCAGGAAGCGGCGGCTAAATAAGGAGAAGCCCCAAAGCGAATCCAAGCTCGGGCTCYGCTTCCAGCGGCTGCCTCGGAGGCCGGCGGTTGGAGCAGCACCAGGAGCCCGTGCTGGGAGCGCGGCCGCCTGGCTGCTTTTCCTCTCCTTTGCCCAAACGYGTTGGATTTAGGATGCAGGCAAATGATCGGCAAATGCAGCCGGTTCGGTCGCAGCATCCGCCTGCAGCAACGGGGGATGAAGGAAATAAAGAAAGAGCAGCAGTTTGTGCTGGGATGCACAGGAAGCTTCAGTTCCATGTGATCCTGCCCTTCAGCTCCTCGGGATGCCCAGTCCTGGTGCTCTGTGCCAGGTCYGGGATGCGCCGCCCTGGGATGCTCGGGCACCACGTCCTCCATCCCAGCCCCACGAGGGCTCCCAGACTGTCCCCGTTGCCCATCGGAGGCAGCTGAGGAAAGGGAGTGGGTGCTGTGAGGCTYAGCAGAAAGAGCAGGTTGCCATGGCAATGCAGTTCTTTAAAAAATTMTTTTCCTCTCTTTTTGCCCCTTTTTCCCCTCATTTTGGGAGCTGGCCGTGAGGAGCCCAGCAGGCTGCTGGGGCAGCTCCCGAGCGGGCCGTGGTGCAGGACAGGAGGAGCAGCGCTGCTGTCACGAGCTCAGCCTTGACACGGGAGCTGGAGCCTGCACGAGGGCTGGAAGCCACCCCCAAGCAGCACCAAGGGGCTTCAGCAAAGCGGCCACGGACCTGCAGCCTTGCATCGCTTTTCCCTCGACTGCCACCTATGCATTTGGGCACGGTATTCTCCCCAAACAACCAAATCCTGCAATTCTGGACACGAGCCGGACYGGCCTCTGCAGCTGGCGCGAGCGCATCAGCATCCCCAAAGCTGCTCTGCGCTGCAWGCCGGGCACCAGGGCAGGTGGTAAATGGCAAATGGCAGCGATATCACTGAGATTAATGCGTCCTGGCCCTTTGCTAACACGTCCTGGCTGCAAAAGGTGCAAGCGGCTGGCGTTCCTGCTCTCCTGCTGCTCCTGATTTATTTATGCTGGGCACGGATGTGGAAGCAGGATTTCACGGCATGTTTGGGTTTTCTTCCGTACRCGGCTGCTGCTTCCTTCCGCAATGGGACTTGTGCAGGTCTTGGTGCAGGTCCTGGCACCGGCCCATCTCCAGCACCCTGCACTGCCCGAAACACCAACGCAGCCGACGATGGAGAGGTCCTTTCCAAGGAGCATTTGGCACCACTTCTCCAAAGCCACTGGGAGATTAAAAATTAAACCATATTCCCTAAGGACACATTGGGATAGGCAAAGAAAAACAAGCAAAGAGCTGAACATGGACCAAGTCCTTGCATTTCCACCATCATTGTTGCCGGTTCTCCAAGAAAAAACCTGCTCCAGCCCTACATCCCTCTGGATTAGAGGATGGAGATGCCATCAGAGAACTCCCAAAGCCCCACCAGTTTGATTGCAATCCATGGCTTCCCCAGGGTGCGGGAAGCCCGAACAGAGGGGCTGGGATGCTCACAGGGATGCACGTGTCACTTCTAGGTCTCCCTGTCCCCATATTCCCAGGACATCCCGGAGCGGGARCATCACACCGAAGCCAACAGCGCGGCCCCGTTTCCGCGAGGGCTCCCCGCGGCGCTTGGAGGCAGCCTCACCTCTCCTCCGCGCGCACATGTTGCTTGTGGGTTATTTTTTATTTGCAAAACTCCTGCGAATCGGGCAGGGGCGGTTGCTGTGGCAACCCCCACTCGTGCGGATGCAGCAGAGGGGGGATTTGTGGCCGAATCCCCCTGGAAATCTCCCCGGCAGAGGTGGATGCTGCAAGACGCTGGCGGGAGATGCTCAGCGGTGACCAAGGCTTGTCTTAAATCCCATGCGCTCCTTTTTGCATGAGGAGCTGCCCTTCCACCCTGCTGGAAATGATGGACGTGGCAGCCAGAGCAGCAAGCGCAGGTTAATGACTCCTCTCATCCCGTCGGGGAGCCGTTTCCCTGCGTTGCTGCCGCCCCTTCACCCAAATTAAGGATGGAAAGGAAARGGGGAAAAAGAAAAACTTGCCTTGGCACTTCTGCTGCTAATTTGCTGCATTGGTTTAATCACATACGATTAAACGCTCAGAGCCAGGGCCGAATTCCTGCTGACATCAACAGGAACAAGCGTTTCCCATGCCAGCACAGAAAGCAGCCCYTAGCTCATCCTTTCCAGCAGCAGCGCTCGAATTTGTTTGGATTTATGGAAAGGAGCCTAGCGTCAGKGCAAAGGACCGCTCTGAACCTAGGGATGCAGTTCCAGGGGGATGGGCGTTTGGATGCGGCGTTCCTCCATCCCTGCCGCAKCCCGGGAAGCCACGGGCCGTTTCCCTGGAAGATGCAGCCGGGTATTTTAGATGCCGCCRCCATGCCAGACGTGTCGGGAAGTGGCTGCAGCCTTCCCAGCCCACGGGCTCCTTCGAAGCCATCTCCTCGGTGGATAAATTACACCCACTTCCAGCTCCGCTCTCCTGCCTTTGCCCCCTCTTTTGCAAGGCACCGGCTTGGCAGAGGCTCGGCGAGATCGCGGTAAACAGGCCCATCACTCCTGGTGTCAATCATCCCTTGTCAAAGTTACGAACGGATAATAAATCTTGGCCAGAAAAATGCTGTATTTACCTTTCTCACAAACAGCACCGGGCTGGTTAGGAAACACGGAGTTTTAAGCATTGCACACAGAGAGGCACAGCCCAAAGTGCAAGACCAAAGTGCAATGCTTTACTTGCAAGGGGTCATTAGGAGTGATTAATTACAGCCCTGATGCTCGACCCCCCTGGAAGCACCTACTAGGGATTCCAGGGCTTTTCCAGCATGGAAAAGCAGCAAGGACAGAGCAGAAGGAAGGAGGGAAAGGAGGAGGGACGCAAGCGCCTTAGCCTTTTACGCAAGGGCCTGCTCAAAAATGCTTGTGGAAAGGCCAATAAATAATTAACAGCCATTATCAGCACAGTGCGGACGCGAGGAGCTCGCACGGCAGACGGGCCTGTCAGCGAGCTCCCAGGCACAGCCATCCATCAGCCGCTTATTAAGACATCTACCTCTTCCTTAACCCCTTCCAGGCAGCAGAGCAGGGCCGGGGTGCAGGAGGCACCCCCAGGACGGCTCCATCCCTGCGGGATGCGCAGGATGCTCCAGGTTCTCCGGGAGGCTCCAAGCGGCTCCTCCTCGGCACGAGGAGGCATCCGTGATTTATTTCCCTTCTCTCCAGGGTAATTAGGTACCTTGGCAATCTTCAAAAGTGTATTTCTTTTCTCCGGCAGACCAGAACAGCCTCTTTGGTTTCGGTGTGCCAAATAAATATGTATTTACACACCTTATTAAGATGGGTATTGCTTACCCAGAAGGTTGGCATGACTCTTCTGTTCTCATCTTTATGTGGAACGGCGTTGGCACATTAAATCAAGATATATATTATGGGCTATAAGGGCCGCAGCAGTCACTACGCACAAGGAGCCACAGCTGAAGCTGCGGGGGTGAAGGTGCCTATAGATTAAACATCAAGACTGACACGCGGCATAAGGCTTAACGGAGAAGCTCCATGTATTTAACACACCGGAGGCRCCAGTGGGAATTGCTTCCAAAACACCAAGTCATTCCGGGGATGATGCTGTGCCCGGTGGACGTGGAGCAGGAGGGAGCTCCTCCATCCACCTGGTCCTTGCCTGGTCCTGCAGCATCGGAGCATCCCATCTGATGRGGCCACACATGCAGGAGACGGAGCGTCTGCAGCCTAACGGGCCATAAAAGCACCAGATCCTGGCTGTCCCCGATGGGAGGCTCAATAAGAAGCCATGAGGAGCTGAACACACTTCGGGAAGGAGCAGGAAAAGGCGGCCAGGGAAGGTGGCTCCTGCAGCGCGTCCCATGGGACACGGCGGAGTCGCAGGGGAATTGCGAGGGGTTGCGGAGCTTTCGGGACCCTGTCACTGCGTGTTCACCCCCTTGCCCTGCCAGGAGAGCCACAGGAGGGATCTGAGCAGGTTGCTGCTGCAGCTGAGCCACGCACGAGCCCTTCCCATGGTGGCTGTTCACCCCGAGACACCCTCATCAGGCTTTGCAAGTGCGCTGGGAGCCCAAGGCCAACAGACTTGGCTTGTTGTGCTCTTTAAAACGGCCAACCCTTGCATTTCAGCACCGGTTTATTAGAGCTGAACTTGCACAAGCCCTTCCTAAGCACAGAGCCTCCCTCCATCCGTGCTGACCTACAAGGTGCTCCTGCTGTTCCAGCTCAGCACCGCCACACGCGCCTAAGACTAAACAACAAGAGCTCCTGGTGCCTTCAAGGGAACCATCTAAGCTGCTTTAAATTAAGCGTACGATTGGGCTTCGCCTTAACTGGGGCCTTGGGCCTTAGCTTCTTTGTGCCCCACTTTCTCAAACTGCAAAATAATCATTACCTGCTCCGTGGGGCTGAATTACCTCCCCAGATTTCAGAGGTTCTCATCCTCGTGCTGCACAGGCTGCCTTCTTGCAGAGATTGCACCTCGCACGCGGCTCAGCAAATTGCACATCATATATCCACACACCCCCCCATGCACGCTAATCTAAGCCTTAGGGGGGAAAAAAAACCCTAAATGCCAATGGCCTAGGCAGGATGCAAGCAATAACAGCAAGGATGGCAAAAATGCAATGCAGGGATTCAAAGGATTTGGTGAACGGAGAACAGGCTGAGTCACGCAAAAAGAAGTAAGAAACTCAAGCAAGTTAAAAAGCAATGAAAAGAATAATGAATATCAAAGAGGATGGAAGAGCTTAATTAACAAGGAGYTTTTTGCAAGAGCAGCTTGGAGGTACTGACTGTGTGGTCAGCATGGAGGCCATGGAAAGAAAGGGAAATTGGTTTCAACCTGTTCRGGAATGGCAGGATAAAAAGGAAGGCAAAGGAATATTTGTGAAAATAAAAATTGGTATTGCGGTATCTCTGCTTGTTAACATGTGGTTGGGTGTGGATTTGGGGAAAAGTGTTGGTTTTGAGGTGATTTTCAGCACGGAGAGTAAAGCAAGAGCRGCAGCCCCTGCTCTGCCTCGTGCTTGCGGGGAGACTTTCCCTCCCACCCCGCAGGAAAGGGGCCTGTGGCTTTGTGCAGACTGTTTCTGAAGTGCTGCGGATCCAGGCACCGCTCACCGGATGCCMACAGGCCCTAAGCACAGCTACAACACATACAAATAGCAAAGCAAAAATCCTTTCATAAATTACTCCAGCCCAGTGCCTTCTCACCTTGATAGAATAAGCTGGCTTTGGGCCCCGGGATTTGATGCGTGTCGAGCAGGAGCAGATTTGGATTCTGTAGCAGCTGCTTGAAAATTCCCTGTTTGTGCAGGGACCAAGCGGGGATKGCATGAGGGACGATGCTCAGGTGCAGATACAGGGCACAGGTTAAATTTGCTTTCAGAGGGGCTCCCTATCGCGTCTCCACACAGCCTTGTTCACTGATAAGGCTTGAAAAGCTGCAAGCCGGAGCTCGCCGCATCAGTAATGTTCATTAGGATAAAAATCAAAGCGAGTCTGCTGCTCTCTTTCTCCAGAGGGGCTTGTTCCATAAAAAGGTAAATAATAAAAAAAAACCCTTATTGAGCAATCCTCACGAGGGATGTGTGGGCTTTGACATCACGGTTTCCATTCTCTCCTACCACAGTCTTTGCAGGGAAAAAGACCGGGAAGGAAAAAGGGAGAAGCCAGAAAGTCACCGAGCAGTGCCAGCCCTGGTAACTTCAATTGCAGCACATTGACTCCGCTTAGCTCCCTGGCGAATAACAGGATGAAAGGAAAGGAGGAAAAAAAGCAAAATAATTGAAAGAAGTAATTTAATTTAGGAAGAATTATTCTCCTAATGATTTATAGCTTCATTAATGACTTTGATTGAACTGAYTTTTTTTTTKKGGGGAACTTACTAAGAATTAAGGCTGCTGGCTGAAAGGTTATTGCATGTCACAGCAACGGAGACTCATTTGTCTCCATTTAAATACTTAATGATCTCTATCTTGCTCCCTCCTGATCAATGAGATCTAGAAGCGCTTCTGGTGCTGCTGCTGCAAACTGTGCAGCCACATGCACACGTGCACAACAAGTGGAATGCATATGAGAGATGTACACATGCTTTCACATAGCACACATATAAACTCGTTTGCATCCACATCTTAAATGCTGCTAGAAGMAAAGACAACAAACATTGATCGAAAGCTACCTGGAGCATCTTCCCCTGCGTTGTTGCCTTGCATCTGCACTGGGAAAAAGCCACCCTGGCACCTGGCTGGGGAAACCAAGACCAGCACAAGGTCCCGGGAAAAGGCAGAAAGCAAAATATGTCCTTTCCTCCATGCACAGGTCTTTTAAAACCTGAATTCACCCCTAGAGCTGCTGCACAAGCCCACAGGCAGCTTATGGGGCAGAGGATGTTATAGGAGCTTCCTTCTGGCCCAGGTTTTTTGCATTACCTCCAAAAACAAAAGTCAAATCACCTGCCTTTTTTTTTTTTTTAAATCTCTGAGGAAATCTAAGCAAATAGATTTCGTTGTGTATTTGTGCTGCTCTTTATGCAGGTTTTGACCCGTGGGCCAAATTAAAACATTATTTTCCCCGCTTAATAAACAAATCTCATGCGGCTCTTACATTTTGCAGCGTCACATTTTGCTCGTGCGTTTGCAGCATCACACTTGCACCCTGTGGCCTCGCGTTTTGGGAGCATCACGGATGTCGGAACCAGGTGGCACCAGGGTCCCCTCRTGCTGGCCCTGCCCAGGCACCCAGCACCTTTTTAATCGTTAAAATTGGTGCATCCCAGGAAATGGGCAGCCTGCTTTTCTTCGGCTTTGCAAATCACGGCTCTAGTGAGAGAGAAGCGCTAATAAAATTAACYGACAGAGAGGAACAAACAAGTGGCACAGATGTAAATATTATATAATCTGCATTTCCAAAAATATCCCCTGCTTGGCATCAGGAGCCAAATTCAGAGGAGAACCGGGGCGTGGATGCTGTTGGAAAACAAACAGTGAGAGCAGCAAGCRGCAGCTCATCCCTCCTGCTCGGAGGGCTGCAGGGGATCCTTGCACCCCATTGAAGCCATCGAAATGGCACAAAGTGGGTGCAGAATAATCCAGGTGGCCCAAACTAGCTCCCAGTGCTCACTTTCCTATGGGACTTACCCACACCGAGGGACGCATCGCAGACGGATGGGAATACTGCCCTTGGTTTCTTGCATTCTGGGGCCTCTGGAATAAAACTGGTTTGGTTTCAGCTTGGAAAGGCGGTCCAGCCTGGCTTTGTGTGTGTTTTTTTAATATAGTTTTTCCCATGGCCGAGTGAGCAGATGGATGAGGCTTTTCTCACCAGGAGGATACAGAAGATGCTGCCCAAGCATCCTCCAATCCGCCCTGGTTTGGCTCAGGAAATATCCATGTGTGAGCGGAGCCAGTCAGCGACGGATGCTGCGGAGAAACTCCCTTCATCCCGCGGATCCTGGGCATTCCTGATCCAAAGCTCCAGCTCAATCTGCGGGGGGCCTGGGGGAGCTCGCTGGCAGCAGCCCATGGGGAATTTGGGTTTTGAGCTGGATTTGTGCAGCCCGGAGGGGCTTGGAAGGAGCTCATCCCCAAATCCCTYGGGGACTTCAAAGGGGCTCCAGTCCCCGCTGGCTCCAGCTTTTGTTTTCCAGTCTCGCTTCAAAACAGTTCCCATCCCTATGGGAAAGGCARTGCACGGATGCCCATGTCCACCGCATTCCCAGTGCTGGGCTCTGCCTTGGTGTCCTGCACTGGTAGGAAAGTGGAGGGGATGGCACAGGGTTGGGATACGGAGATGCTCTTCCAATTGACTCTATTCCAGAATGAGCACGTGAGCTAAATCTGGACTTAAASGGGACAGAGAGCTCCTCTTCATCATGTAATCGCTGCTCTTGACATGGGTGCAAGACCAATTTTCCCCCAAAGCCCGGCCTTTATCCTAAGCTGCCAGTTCCCCTTTAGTGATTTCCAAAGCAAAATCAAAGGAACAAAAATAAGTAAACGATTATAGCGAGCATGAAATCTCCTGCAAAACCATTTCAATCGCCTTTGAAGTTGCAGCCAGAGATGCTATTTCTTTTTGTATTACTGCTATTCAGCAGAAAAAAAAAAAAAAAGGAATCTGTATTCTCTGCAATCCGGCTCGCTGCTGTACTTGTCCCCGGCTCCATCCCATCAGGGCCACATTAAGCCAGCGTTTCCAATCCCAACCAGCTCTGCGAGCGGATAACAGGGTGGCAAGGGGAGGAATTGGGAAGCGGGGCACAGGAGTGAAGAGCAGTGATTTAGGAGGCGAAAGCAGAAAACGCCCCTCGGCGCTTTGTTAAAGCGGGMTGGGCGGCAGGGAAACGCGGTGGGATTGATGTCCACATGTCCTGTTATCCCTTAAGGGCAGCATGAAGGGGTCGAGTTTCCTCGGAGCTTCCCGCTCTTCCTGGCCATGGAGGGGATTTGCCAGACCCTTCCATTCCCCATCTCTGYGCTGGTCACGCCTGTGTTTGGGTGAGAAGAGGTGACTTTTCACGCTAAAACCAAGGAAATAAAAGGCAGGCAGCTCTGTCAGAGCCTAAGTGCCTAATCAATTCCTGCTTAGCTCCGCAAGCCACTTGCAGATAGAAAGTTTGTAATTATTACCTGGATCAAGACAGCTTAATTAAGCAATTAGGATGAGAAGTTAACAGCCTTTGCAGAATGGGCTGCAGGGCTGTAATCGGAGGTTTGTTTGTGCGGGCGGGAGAGGAACGGTTTGGAGAAATGACCACATTTTTTCTTTTCCTCCCCTTAAAACAACAACAACATCGAATTACAGAGCTAGGTCACATCCCCAAGCACTTACTGGTGTTGCAGGAACGGTGCCTGAAGGCAGACGCAGGAAATATCACTGAATAAACCCAGCCCAGCTTTGCTCTGCCTGGAGAGGGCAGCTCCTTGGAGGGTCCTGTTGAGAACCGGGCATCATTTGGAGCATCCTTTGGAGCATCCCGACATCCCTCCCCTGGTGCCAGGGATCGGSCTGGGCCGAAAGAGAGGAACGTTATTGTGGGAGGTATAAAACRGAGTCACTTTTGACGAGGGTCATAAAAGCTTGGATGGTGAGAGGAACCCCTTGAGGCTTGAAATTGTGAAATTCYGGTTCTGGGCTGTTGGTCCTGGAAATTAAACTGCCGTCCTGAAGCCTCAGAAAGCACAGTCGTGGCAGGGGAGGAGAGCAGCCCATGGGCTCCAAGCTCTGCCCACGGAAGAGCAAAGAGGAAGGAGAGAGCAGGAGCTCACGTGAGGAACTACCAGGAAACTGCTGTTTTTCTGAGAAAAAGGAGGTTTTCTCTACTAATTTCCCTGCTGCAGGTGGGAGGATGAACCAGACACATCCCTGAGTTACAGCCGTGTGGGAGATGCTGCTGATGCTCTGCTTGCTTGGGTGGGTTTTGGGGTTCATTTCTGCTAACGCCAACTGAAGCYGATGGGAATTTCACAGTGGAGAAATCATGGATGAACAGGAGAATGGGGAAGGAAGAGGRGTCATCTCCAAGGCATCCAAGTGTCCCCCTGGGCAGTGCCCTTTAAGGAAGCCCAAATCATTTAAGGAGTGCAGGTTCAAGGCAGAGCTTTTCCTAATGTCTTTGGGTAATTAAAATCTGTCAGTGGRGGAGGATTAGCACAAATTTTACGCGGAATTTCAATTTAAACATTTCCTGCTCCCTGGAAGATTTTATTTATTAGTTCTTTTAAGAAAGCCCCGTGACTGAAGTGCTCYGATTTTCCCATCACTCTCCATCGTGGCCAGCGCCAACCTCCGCTCCGATCTCATGGGGGAGAGCAGAGCCCCAGAATGGGCAAACGTGACCAATTCTTTCAGCTGCCGAAAAGCCACTTTCATCTCCCCGACACGGCTGATTGAATTGGGAAAAACAACCACCACCGCCAGCAAGGCAATGCTCCGAAGGCTCCYCTTTGTTTCCCCACCAGTCCTCGAGGACCTTCTTCCCAGCTCCATCTCCATTACCGTCGCCTTTGTGTTTTGCCTTGAAATTATCCCCGACCCTGCGTGCAGGGAAATGTGAAATAACGCACGCCGGTGGCCACCTCGGGGGGACCATGGCAAATAAGCACATTCATCTGCCGTCGGACACTCCGGCGAGAAAATAAAGCATCAATTGTCATTTGTCACGCTGCAAGCGTGGCAACGGGTTTTTATTCCCCTCTGCCCATCAACAGAAGCGGGTAGAAGTCAAAATCACTGAGCAAAATGTAATGTATGGACATACGGAGAGGAAGAAAATGCCTGGGATTACAATTTATTGCAGGGACCGTAGGTGGAGTGTGTGATTGCATACCAGGAAATTGCCAGAGATGCAGATATTTTGCAGAGCTTCTTATTTACTTTCTTCTTCTTTTTTTTTTTTTTTTTGTTTTTGCAAGTAAATAAGGTATTCAGTAAAAGACAGCAATTTTCTCGCATGCAGTCCCCAACGAGCTCCCTATTTTTGATGATGAGTTGTAATCCCAATGTTTTCCCCTACAAAAAGAAAATCCCACATGTACACACACAAAACCCTAATCCTCTGGACTTTAAACTGTATTTTCCCAATGGAAAAGATTATCCTTGTAAGAAATTGCCCTTTCCACTTATGAAAACCATTGTGTTTCTTTAAAAAACAAATCCCTGATGARTACTCTGAGACCTACCAATGCAGTGCTTTGTGCTGTTGAAATATCCCGTCTCTTTCCGAGAACTCCTTGGTATTGACACAGAAGTCAGATGACATCAATGGGTTGGGAGACTCAGGAGAGCTGTGAAATATCYTCCTCTTTGGCATCCGTCTTCCTTAGCTGCATTGATTGCAGACATCAGATGCAATTTCTTGGCCAGGAGGCACAAAACAACAATGTGGAAGGAAGATAGAGGGGGAGAAGAGGTGAGAAATGAAGCCAGTGAGTAGGTTGGCTCCAGGAGCTTATCCCAAGTGCGATTCTTGCTCTGACTTGGCTCCTTGGGCATCAGAGCCCTTTACAAAACCCTCAAAGAGAAGCAGGACAAGACCAAGCCAACCCACTGTGCTCCCTAACTAATGAATATGGTTGGTCCTGAGGGTCCCATTGGCTAGAAGAACATTTGTCCCCATCATCACCATCATTTTTTGTCTTCTCTCACTCTTGGAGGAGCCAGGGAGATGCTTTTGTATCCACAGATAACCCAACACGGCCCCAGGTCTGGAGAGAGTGGGGCAGTTGCTAGAGCACGAGTTTCCTTTCTTCATTTATTTATCTTTAGGTATCTAACTACCATTGGAAATCAATAGTCATTAGACTGTAACTGCTGGCTTCAGATGTCCCCCTCAGCAGCCTGATCAGGAGAAAGGCCATGGGAGCCAAGCGGCCCATCCCAAGGCGCAATTCAAAGCAYGGCCATAGGAACTCTTGAACACATCCATGGAGCTGGGGCAGATCCATGCTGGATACGTGGATGGAGTTTCCTGCACACTGCTGATAAGGCACGTGTGCTGCTGTCAGACCTCTCAGGCGACCCTTTCTTACCCGTTATACTCAGATTTTATGTCTCCTTAGAGGCACCGGGCAGAGGCATCRGGCTTGCCCCAAAACCGGTGGTGATACTGGAAAACATCTCGGGTCAGGGAKTGGGATGTGACCTGGAGAAGCGGATCGCAGACAACAAACCAGCTCGCTGCACCTTCCAAAAGGCAACGGATAAGGGAGACACGGAAACGAGCCCAGGACAATTTTGCCTGCCTTCCAGTTTGTCCAAATATTGCTATTTTTGGTTCTGTTTGAGTTTCCTTGCAGATCAGAAGCACATCGCGGGATTCCGACGCTTTTGATCTGCAACGCTCACAGCCCCTGAATAATTCCCTTTCAATAAGGACAACAAATGAGTTCTCGACACAGCAGCCACAGCGACGACGGGCGTCACGAGCACCGAGCGTGACCCCACAGCTGGATCCAGAGGCGTTTTCTGCTCCGTTGCAAGGAGCATCCGCCAGAGCTGGGGATGCTCCCCTGTCCCCGCTCATTTTCTAGTATTTTCACCCCTTTGGAGGTATTTCCATGTCACCATCCCTACCCCAGTGACCACTGCRTCAACTGCACCCTCAAAGCAGGACAAACAGCTTGGCACTGATTTCATATTTGTTCTCCTTGAGATTAAGTGTTCTTCAATAACAACAACAAAAAGGCTTAGGGCAACAGACGAAATTCTTCTAAGCTCATATTAATTTAGTGCAGCAAAGGGACATGAGATTAAAGCGGTGGGGTAAGGCTCTGCCCCCACGAAGGTGCGGGATTTATTTGTCCTGAAACGATGCTTCCTTTCAGTGCAAAGAGTTTCATGCAGCAGCTTCAAAAGCAGGGGAATGTTAATGTGCTGATATGGCCCGTGCCTTTAATCAAAGCCTGCTGCAATTAACATGTGCATTAATAACTCTGTGAATGCAGAGCGGATTTAGGAGAAAGGCTCCCCACAGAAGGAAGTTAAAGCAGAAAATGGAACAATTCTCCATTCTCCATCGCCCCTTTAGCAGCTGGCACATGAGGACCTCAGCTCCCCTTGCAAAAATGAAGATATAAGGGTCTGAGCAGACCTAGCTGCACGATGGACACGGCTCTCGTGCTCCAACGAACCCCGTTCTCCCCATGACATATCAGCAAATTGGCTCATATATCCACCTAATTGCAGCCCAACTCACAAACRGGGTCACTAGAAGCTGGCAAAGCCCGTGTTGAACCTGCCCCAGGGCACCGAGACACAGCCCAGCCCTTAAATATTCACTCATCGGGACGGCAGCCTGCAGAAAGGGGGAGAGAAACAGGGCAACTTGTTGAACAAACGCCAAGATTTAACGTCCGACTGTTGTGGAGTTTACAGGCATAAAAGATTATTGTGCTCCAAGGTCCTGTGCCGCAGAGACCAACAATTTCTGTTGCGAAGGGGCTATCAAGAATGGGGATTGTGGTTTATGGGGCTGATATATGGCCCTATAAAGGAGAGACAAGCTCTCTTCCTTTTCCCTCTGAGCAGCTAGCGCATCTTGCTGCAAAAACAGGAAACTCAGCTTGGGCATTCGGGGATTYCAGCACAGCAGAAACAGTCTCCGTATTATTCCTGTTAGTTATTACTGTTATTACATGAATTCCAAAGTAGCGGTCTCCATACTACCTGGGAACTCTGACATAAATTTAGCACAAAATTAGCATACATTAGCTAAATTAATGTAACAAACCATATGTGGCGTAAAATAACATAACATAATGGAGCATAAATTACAATAATTTAACATTGACTCTCAGGGCTTGATGAGACTGTAAATCTCCTTAAAGAACTAGGATTAAAGTAAGCTATGCTAAAAGGAGGGCTCATTTCCTGCAGGAACACTCTCTTGCAAATGCAAGGTTTTGAAATACAGTTAATTTACTGCGCAGTTTCTTGCAATTTGCTGTTCAATAGTGTTGCTTAGTGGTTATGCCGTTCCCTTTCACTCATTGCTCCTGCAGCTTTTCCCAAAGGATAGCTCCCTGTGAAGGCCGTGAGCATCCTCGTCCTCAGTGTTGCCTCCAATGAGCCCAAAACACAGAGAAATCAAACTGGCCGAGCAGAGCAGCAGCAGGGACAGGGATCTGGGATATTCCCACTGGGTTTTTTTGTCCTAATCATCCATTACCTGCATCAATGAGAAGGCTTTTCCCCACTCCACTCTGGCAATAAACCTTAATTTCCGTACATGACTAAGGGCACGAGCACAAGGAAAGTTAGAGGCCGCCCAGCTCCTGCATTTGATGCCCCCATCATTGCATGACCAGCTCTTTCCCCTCTCACCACCAGCCATCCCAAGGAAGAAGCCAAAACTCTCCCCTCTGCATTTGGAGGAGACATCCAGGTTTAACAAAAAAGGGCTGTTTTCATYGCAATCCTCACGCAGAGCTCAATTTCACTCCTGCTGGAGTAAAGCCCCCCACTAGCTGCTGATTTAAAGCCGGTGGGAGCCCTGTTCCTGCTGGTCCCCAGCCACCTCAGCCGGATCCCAGCCCATAACCCGACAGCCCCACGAGGATATTCACCTATTTCCTCTTCCCCAGGTGGTCTGCATTTTGCTCAGGTAATCCAAGGCAAACAGAAAGCACGCAGAGCTTTATTGCAACCGCTGCACTCGTG
The DNA here is from genome assembly GCF_003342845.1 of Nothoprocta perdicaria. Lineage (NCBI taxonomy): Eukaryota > Metazoa > Chordata > Aves > Tinamiformes > Tinamidae > Nothoprocta > Nothoprocta perdicaria. Next base: position 2,538,530 of record NW_020455865.1, read on the forward strand.
TCTGCTGGGGGAAAAAAGCAATTGCAATTCCTCCTTTCATGTAAAGTACTTTGCTCCTGCTAATTCTGGAGAGCCAAATTCTCCTGTGCCTCTGGGGGGAAGCGAGAGAGAAGCGAGATGCTGTCCTTGAAGGCTGCACTAGCAAGTATATTAGTCATGGAAAACCCGTTACTCAAGATGATGAATGTCCTTTCCTGCTATGTTGCTGTTAGCTCCCAGAATTAAAACTCAGACACGTGTTGGAGCTCTATGAGGACACTAATTTACATGACAAGTACACAGATTACAAAACACGGGATTTTGTGGTTCGCAGAGTCACTCCGGCAATTGGAGAACTGTCCCTTCCCAGCCTTTGCCTATTAATCTTGCAGAATAACCCCAAACTTGCCTATGCTGCCAGCGCGATGGGCTGGACCACGCTGGAGCATCTCTCCCTGCTTTTCTCTTCTCCTTGCCCACCAAGCAGCGGCTGCATTAACACATCCATGCATGGGCTGAAGGAAGGAGGGTGCCTTTGCCTGGACCTCTGTGGATTTCTACAGCAAGAGGGATTTTGTTCATCACAAACAGCTCAAAGCAGGTCAGAACACCACAAACACACCCAAAAAAGTGCAGATGTGAGGTCAGAAGCAGGGAGCTCCACAGCCCCCAGAGCCCCCAGCAGCACAACCCCAGCAACACGGGGACAAGCCCTCAAACAGAGCCGTTGAGCTCCAGGCAACAGCTCAAGGTGAAGTTAATAAGGGAGGAAAGAGGTAAGCGAGTTCCTTGCTCTACAGTTCCATAGAGCTCCATGCAAAGAGCTCCTCACTTGCAGCGTTCAGTCCCATTGCAGCAAGTGTCTTTCCYCCCATAGACTATTTTTCCTTCTCGGTCCCCAAGAAGCTGCAGAGCGCAGAGAAGTCCCCAGCCTGCAAAGCCCCAGGGCTGCTCACCGAGCTGCTTCCCAAGGCTCCGAGCTCCACTGCTGCCAACTGGATCCTGTAGCCTCCCAKCTCTGCTTCTCATCCGGGCATGTGCTCCTCAAATCTCCGACACCCGCTGCTGTTGGTCATCTGGATGCACCACAGCATCTTCCTTCCCTGTCCAGGGATTGCTAGGATTGCTTTCCTAGCAAGGGGACAGTGTCACTCACAGGCACAAAGCAGTTGTTGCACCCCAAAGACTGACACCCTGCTCAAATGGGGAGAGGTTGGGATGGGAGCTGGATAATAGCCCCATCGAGGGGCAATAAGGCTGGAAAGGACTTTGCAATGGTCACCTGGTCCYGTCCTTGTGCAGGATTAAGATCTTGGTAAGCAGCAGCCACGGCTGACAGCACCGCACCCGATTAAAGTTCCCGTGGGAATTCCATTTCCATAAATGCAGAAGACAAACGGAATCAAAGCAGGGCATAAGGGACGATGAAGCCCTGGGGCTCCAGGAACCGCCCGCTCTGGGAAACGCGATTTTTCCAATATTAAACCAAGCTCAGATTGATTCAGAATCCTGTGACAGCAGGCAATTTAATCAGCCACTTCAAAATATTTCACCTTTGGAATGACAAAATGCTTTAGTGGAAAAGCCTCCAATGAAATGTTCCAAAATTGAAATGCACTTTTGCTGTTTTAATGATGGTTGCACGGAAGTACGTGCAATGTTATGACACAGTGTCAAAAAAAGTGGAAGCGTTGGCATTTTCTATGGCATTAAAACTTTAAATTTTGCTCTTTCCCAGTTCCTAGTTAGCTCAACATTATGAATCAGACTCTAAAGCTGCAGAGAAGGTGATGAAAGAATATTAACGATAACCTCAGATGAGCAGTAAAATACACTGATGTGCTTAATAAATTGTCGCTTCTTTTTTCACTGCTAGTTGTTGGATGGATGCAAACTCATCTGCGAGCTGATTTTTGTTGTGCTGGCCTGGAASAAGTGAAGGAAAAAGGTTAGAATTCAAAGACTAACCGTGAAAGGAGAATATGAAACTCTGGAGCAATCCATCAACTTAAAACAATCCAGAAGGCAATCGCAGGACCTATTCTAGACACAGGAAGGGTAGTATAAAACCTCAGGATTATTCATCAGGTCCCAGCCCAGGCCTCTGCTTGTGCCTTTTATCTTGCAAATAAGATGTCAGGTCTTGGGAGACTTAATTCAGGCTCTGCTTCCCCAATTTGGTGGCCCGTACATACTGATTTGCCATTAAGTATCCCACGTTCACAAATTCCTACATTTATTGGCTCTGTTTTAAGACGTCACGGCTGTCTTTTTATGTCAGCAGGAGATATGACAGAGCTCTTCGATGAAGGGAACTGACTATAAAAGGCACTAATAAAGAAATCAATCTAACGTTATAGCGYGTATTTAGGATTAATTCTACCTATTCCTCCCGCCGCCAAGCAATAGTCAGCACCTAATAACAGCAGCATCATCTGAAAAGGTATATCCCTTGATTTAAACACTTCCTTGAATCAAGGCAACGGGATTAAAAATGAATTGCCATCCCTAATAGCTTCCGCCAGCATCTATCTCCTTGTCAGGCCTTTCTAAACCCAGCACAAAGACTCAGCCCCAAATTAGCCCATTTTATTTTAAGACGCTTCTTAACGGGCTTCGGAATGAATTCCTGCCGTTTTGCAATATAATCTTAAAATTAAATATCAGCTAATTTTTTTTTTTTAATATATTGGTGGCACGCGAGGGATTCTTTACTTAGCAACAGCAACTCGCAGATTAAACCCAAGTGAATTCCTTTGGGGAAAACGGGCTCCGAGCARTTGCCTGGCTCTCTTAGCAAGGAGCAGCAAGAGCAAAATGCTCTCTGCAGACTCAGCACGGGRCGCTTGGGGCAGAGCCTGGCCACGCAAGGGTTGTTACTGGCCATAGAACAGGGTTTTCTTTGTTTTTCTTTCCATATTTGCTCGAGCCTTAGTGTTTTACATCCCCGAAGGGAAATAAAAAGCTGATGAGTCTTTGATATTCTCCGGCATTTCTCATGCCAAGATCATTTCTTTCCTTTGGGTGTCACAGCCTTGTTGGCTGGGAGAAGGAGCTGCCCGGGCCCGTGGCACCAATGTCTATGGATGGATGCAAACCCCATTGTGCAAGAAAAAGCTGTAAAACCAAGACCTGGTTTAGCCCTGATATGATGCTCCAGCTCCAGATTTCYTCATTTAGGGCGCAGGCGGGGAACGAAGATTCTTCTTCTTCCGAGGAGCACTCCTGGGAATGGGATAAGAGGAGCAAATGTCAACCGAGCTCATTTCGACTTCCATCTTCTAGAGTGTTTGTTAATCAATGGTGCAGAAAAATATTCGCCTTCCAATTATGACAAATACCTTGAAGGCATAGCGTCCTTTTAAAAAAACAATAGATGCCTTATTAAGCCTRAATTAACTGCTCCGAGGGCCATTCATTGGCAGAAAAACATTTCCAAAAGTAGCGAGCGGGTCACCTCTCTGGTGCTCCACCTTGGTGTCCCTGTGCGAGGGGCCCAGGCTGGGCACCGAGGGCTTGCCTGATGAATGGCTTCCAAGAAACACTCTTGACCTTGGCTGGCGCTCCAAAGCGATGAGCGGTTAATGATGAAAGACTCCAGAAAAGGATTGTTTCAATTACTAGCCCTAATGTGCAACTTGCGGGTCACTGCCTTGGCGGAGGGGTGGTACAGAAGGAAAGAAAAGAAAAACACGGAATGAAGAGAGGAGATTATAGCTTAATATCTAACAAAACATCATGTAGGAGCTGCGATGGAGAGGGATATACTTGTGGTTGAGTGAGGATGCTGGGAGGATGAACAGCTCTTTCCTAAGCCATCTCTAAATTCAATTTAGATGCAGCCTTTGGCATGGGCATTAATCCTGATGGCATTCCCAGCACCAGTCCGAGTTGCAGCATCCTCTGAGCTCTCCTCTTGGTCTCCCACCAAAATCCCCCRGCTCGGCCTTTCCCTTCGAGGACATCCTGCACACGCAGCTCGTCTCCTCCTGCCCCATCACGTTGCTCTGCTCCTTGGTCCCTTCTCCCAGGCCACGGCTTCAGCATTTGGAAGAGCCCAGCACCCAGGCTCGGAGCCTGTGATCGCTTCAGTTCCCGAAACGCTCGCTTTTCTCCCATTCTGAAGGCAATAAAAGTAATGAGAAGAATGATTGTGCCATCTGCTCCTGAAGATTTTCACCTGCTCTGGCAAGGCAATTTGTTTTCCCGACTCTGTCAGACACCATCCCCCTGGCASCACCAGGCGAGCCCGGCAATCTGGGTGCCTTTTCTATCCCATATGGGCTTTCCCTGGCACAGGGAGCTGCACAGGAAAGCTGCCGTTTCCCAAGAAACTTCAAGGCGCGTTGCAGAAACTGCTTCTAGCAGATGMGAAATTCCAGTGCAAAACCGCTTCATGCTTTGGGCTCAAACTGAGCCCAATTAGTCCTGCCAGCCAAGAAAAACAGGAGAGAGACTGAGATGCACTTGGAAAGAGTGGCTGCAAGCACGGCGAAACCCCCATGGAACAAGGCTGGCCAGGACTGCCGTAGAGCTGCAGATCCCCGTGGAGTTGGGCTTAGTAATAATTATATTATTCCAATGAYGGTAATTTGTGCGTATCTGGAGCATTTCTGTATTCGGGCTCAAGGGTGTTTGATAAATCATAGTGCAGCATCATGACTTGCCTTGTGAATATTAACGCCACACGTTTGACACGTGGGGACCCTCAGATATTGAGAGTTCAAGGGCTCACTCGAGGCCAGGGAACGGTGGTGGCTTGTCACGATACGCCCCTTTGCATCTCCCACATSAGCTCCCAGCTCACACCTCTTCATCCATCTCTCCTCGAAAAYGAGAGCGATTTTTCCCTTCCTTGCAGCTGAACGTCGCGAGATGCATTGGTTCAATCTACAGGCACAGCAAACAGTCACGGGGGCTCGGCTCCGGAGGGAATTTTTTTTGTTCTGTTTTACACCAGCTAATTACATTTAAACAAATTCTCWCTGCTGAGCTCGTTGGGACATGTCAGCTCCTGTTTTTGTCGTCTGGCATCGCAACGCTCCTCCTGGCTGAGTTTGCCTAACACTTTCATTAACCTTTCAGGGCATTTTACTTATGAAACAGCCAAGAAAAGCAATGGTGCATCCCTTCATCTAAAGCTTTGATTCTGCTGTGCTTTACTGGGCCTCTGTCCTGAGTTTTGGAGCAATCCAGGCTTCATCCTGCATGTCAACCTACACCCACTCTTCATATAACCACYCCTAGAGATGCAACATTATAGATGCTGAGTATCTGAATATGCATAAAATCAAAGCAAAGAGCTGCATATGTTATGGAAAAGATAGAAGAGCCCTTTGCGCTGAGGAAAATAAGGCTGTAGAGTCTTTGGGGAAGCTATTCGCACTGCTATCCGTGGGCACCTACCTCAAATGCCTCGGTGAAGACCATGGGTGTCTCATCACAGCGCTTGAGAGAAGCTCAAGGCTCCAGAGGGTTATTCTGAGCCACCAGAGACAGGGTAGAAGGACCTTGAAAAATCACTGAGCCCATTTCCCTGCCTCCAGGCAAGATCAGCTCCACCTAAACCTCTCCTGACAGATGTTCATCTGTTCTCTCCTCYAGAGTTTCTTCTCCTGCTATTTTAAGGCCATTACTTATTGCGAGAGCAGTGAACTTCGTTGGGGAAAAATCCTACAGCCTCTTCCTCTGTGAAGAACTTGTACCTATCTTGTGAACTCTCTTTCCCATCAGACTTTTCTTCTATGGAAGAAACAAATCTGGTTCTTATTGCAATAAGGAGGCTATTTCTGGACCCAATCTGCAAACTAGGATGTTCCAACTCAGAAGTTTCTTCCTAGTGACTATAACGGATAGATTGCTCACTAGTTTTGGTCACCACAACGCCAGCAGGTTGTGATAAATGAGTGAGCAGGAATGACATCCAAGGGCAAGGCCAYGGTTCATTTTGAGCCAGACAGGAGCCAGGACAGGCAGTTTTGCATTGCAAAGCTCCCAGGCCTGGGAAAGGATGCAACCCCTCTTGCAACAAAGTGAACCACCTCCTAGACAGATAGTAAACTTCTGCTGAGCTCATTAAATAACACGGGGGCTAGATGAGTGTAGCAGACCCCCCCTTTTATCAGCACACAGATGGACTTTCCCCAAAGTATCTGCTAGCTCATTCCAGGTTCTCTCTCTACCCTGAAATGAGGAAGGCGATGACAAACATTTCCCTGCAGAGTCCCTGCAGACTGGATAGCGAAAGCAAATACAGCTACCCATTAAATTCAGCCTTTTCTCACGGAAAACAGGTGTTGCAAACAGAGCAAGGAAAAGGCAGCAGGACACAGGCAGCAGCTCGGCAGCCCTGGTGGCTGCAGCTTCCCACGGGGACAGCTCGGGAGCGGAGCTGGGGAGAGCATCTGCCCGACGCTTCGCTTCAGCTGCTGAAAATATGCAAGAGCTGAATCTCTCCTGCGTGTTTTYCCCCTTACACGGCAAAAATCCTCCTGTTAGGGCTTGTAATCTCTTTGGCATTACCAGTGGCAAGCGACCGGGGCGAGTCTCAAAGGGCAAGGGAGGCGACTGCGGCTGCTGCACCAGCACCGACAGCCTCCGACGTGCAGCACGTCCCACCGTGGGGAGAGAAACGATGGAGCTGCGGGAATAAAACCCCACGCCGAGCAGGGAGGGAAGGTCCTTGTGCTCCGTGGTGACCCCAGCSAAAAACATGACACCTCCGTGCCTGGTGCTTCAAGCCATCCCTTGTGCCACCTCCGTCCCCAGCAGCAGGACATCCCTGTCCACGTGCCCGGCAAAGCCTCCTCCCGGGAGCTGCAGCAATGGGACCACGCTGCCATTTCTGCCATTGAGCGAGGAATAATCTACCCGAGCAAGATATGGAGGCAGAATCTGGACCGCAGCCAGGTTGTTATTAATAGCCCGGGCAGGGGGAAGGGAAAGCTGTTCCTCCTTGCGCACGGCAAGGGCTGAGGAGAGGAGGAGATGGTGGAGCTCAGGCCTTCTGCAGCCTGGAGGACCCTGCTGCCCCAGAGGGCTTCTTGGGGATGTACTTGTGGGTCAGCAGGAGAGCGCAGGATGGTGGGCACTGAGCAAAATTGAACGCAAACTCCTTTTTTATTATATGGAGTGGTAGATGGAGCTAGAAGGAGCAGGGAATAACCCTAGCTTGTGAAGACACACAATTCCTGGGACAGCAAGACCTAAAGCAGAGGAACCACCAAATTTAGAACAAGTTTGGGATATTTCAGGCCTGAGAACTCCGTTAATAATCCCTGCTCTGCCCATGTGGCCAAGGGAGGCTTCRTCTCCGAAGGCTGCTCAGCCTCTCTGTGCTCTGCAGCCTGAGYGGCTGAGGTTGCACCAGGGTGCATCAGCAAAACCACCCTGGCAGCCACTTCAGGGCAACCCCAGATCCCTCAAAGAAATTCTCTAACATTAAACAAAGAGCAGGAGGAAGCAGGTGATAAAAAGGAAAGGAYTGGGGGCTTATCAGAAACATTAGCAGCGGTGGAGAGCTGGAGGATGAAGATGCACAGTCCAGCTTCCGCGATAATGTATTTTTAGGGCTCTTTTAACCTCTTCTGCAGAGGTTGAAGGCAGGGCTCTGGCCTCTTGCAGCTGACACTGTGGATTTGCATTTCAGGGAGCTTTTGGAGAGGATCCCTGCTGACAGCCCTGCCTTTTCTCCAGCAGGGAATGCCGGGGAAGCCCGGGGGGTGCAGCAGGAGGGCACGCGCTCTCCGGGCAAGGGCATTGCCGCCGGCGCCGCGCACGCCAGCTCACCTTGGGAGCTCCTCAAGGAGCGTAAACAGAGCTGACACTAGTCAGGGGAGGCATCCTACCTTGGAGAGATGTCACACTCGCTCCGGGAGCGGCGTATCAGCTTCCCTCCGTCGGTGGACGGTGCTTCTTGCAGCGGTAACACCGGCAGCTCAGAGCTGGAGAGGCTCCRTTCCTGTGTGGGGAGCCAGAAAGGAGGCCTGGGGGGGACATGGGCACCGTCGTGTCCCTCCTCGCTGCCAGCACCTCCTGCATGAGGGATGCAGCTGAGCGCGCTCCCCGTTGCAAGGAGCTGAGATGTCATTTGCCCTTCAAGGGGGGCCGACTCTTTCCCTTTTCAGTAACCTCACCCAATTAACCACTCAGAATTTTCGCAGCTCATTCCTCCAGTGCTTAATGGGTTCTTGCTCCAAGGAGGCTTTCGCATTCAGGAACCATTAAATCTAGGCTTTAATAAAGCTACCGCCTCGCCTCTAGTTTGCAGTCCCAGCAATGGCAGCAGGTAGTTTTTTCCCCTGCCAATGCACATCAAGGGCAAACGCTAGAAGCTCTGGATTTTAACAGAGGCAGAACGACTGGCACCAGGCCAGACAGAGCCCCAGAAACTGGTATGCGAGAAAGCAGCCCTATGTGCAGGTTACCTGGAAGGGGCACACAGAATGGCCCTTTTCCAGCTTTTTTTCCCCTAGAAACAAGACTGCATTGTCTGCTCCCAAGTGCCCATACTGTTTGTGACAATACAGTAAAACCCTCCAAGTGGAGCTTCAGTTCCAGGAGTTTGGAATTACRATGGATAGACCTGGAAAGCAGCACTTGGGAAGGGCGCGTTGCCATTCCTTCTGCTGGCCCTCAAGATCACAAGCTGGGGGGCAAGAAAGGGAGGAAAAACTTCTGTTTTTCATTAACAGCCTTTTGAGTTTATTCTCACCACCCGGTATCTGCGCTTAAAACAAATCCCTGTCCAAATACGGGGAAGTTGTTTGGCTCATAGGGTTGTTAAAATGATAGAGAGCCAGACGGTTCAAATGATACTGCCTTATGTGATTGCAATACGCAAGGAATCTTCTTCAGTCRCTATTAGAGGCTTTACAACTGTGGTTCTTTGCCCATCCCTTGACTTTTACATGACACAGATGCACACGCACATACAGGATTTATCTGCAAGGCAAAGCCCTGGTGTCTCCGAGAAGCAGCTCCTGTTGGAAGAGACCCCAGGGCGTATTTGGAGCACCGCTGCAGTGTCATGATATCCCGTTTCGCAGCACATTTCCAGTCAACGTGAGACCAAAAAACTGCTGCATAGAGCGAGAGCAGCAAACAAAGTCCCTAAAGTGGCTCCCCAAAGGCTCACACGTGCCCTGCTGCAGCACAGCCCCTGCAAGGCTGCACCCCAATAGACCTCCCAGCACCCCAGATGCCCCATACGCAACAAGATGACCCTTCACAGCTCCCACAGACACCCGTGCTCAAGATTTACTGCTTGGACCTTTCTTCTAACCCCTGCTTGTCGGCACACGCCATCTGATTCTCCAGCACTGCAGTTTTTCAGATGTGTCTCTTTCGTCGACATTGCACCAAAATGATTCAGTCCCCCGGTCTTTATTTAGGAGCCAGTTACGACAGTGATGGCATTACATATTCCCTCCTGCTTCCAGGGACCCATAGCTCTGCTGTCTTCCCACAGCCTGACAGTCTTTCTTTCCATAAAATGAAGCAGTCTGCTTTTCTACTCTGAGAGAAAAAAAAACAGATTGCATAAGGGAGAGGCATCGCTGGATCAGATCAATCCATAATACATGCCACTATTTTAAGATGTACCACTAGTTTGAGTTACAGAAGGCAAATCCAGCAGCCAGATTAAAAATCAGCAAGTTACGCCTGCAAACATGTGTTCAAGCCCACTCATTCTGCAAGCACATTTTGAAATCTGGCAGCAGTGGGAGGAGGTGGGTGCTGGGGACGAGCATGTGTTGGGGCGGCGGGGTCCCGGGAAAACCTTGCAGAAGAAAAACAAGCGACTAGACTGAAGCATTGCAGCGTTCCAGCCCAAATCCATGTTAAACCACGAGCACAGGGCACCTGCACTGCCATCGGGGCCAGCACAGGAAAATTGCTCTATAGTTCCCCTAAAGACAGAGCTGCTGCAGCTGCAGGGAAGGGCTCTGCAGCGGGAATGGAACAGAAAATAAAGCTCAGTAGGTTACCCGAGATGCTGTATTGGACATTTCTGCAAGATCAATGGCTTCCGCTCTGGAATTATCCCATTGCTCAAAGTGCAAAGGTCCTGAGGTTGCTGCTATTAAATATGTGCTGGAAAGCAGCACAACTGGAAAGGGTGAATCATGCAAGCTAGGGAGGGAAGCGTGCGGGGAACTGTCTATTAATTCTCGCCTCTACTGTCATTGGCTTTAATCAGCACTAATAATCCCTCACTGCCAGGAGCATTTCCATTCACCTTCTAATTTTAAATAATTATTACTATAAGGATTCTAYTACGGAATGCTAGAAACGGCACCCGTGTCACCAAAGCCATAGCTACTAATTGAAAAAACAAACCTGCAAAGGATCTAGCAGCCACACTCTCGAAAGAGAAGGAACATTAACCACCACGCAACAAAGCCCTTAACTTGTCATAATATATTAGGCATTTCATTACACACTCTGCCAAAGCTGCAAACACACAGAAACTGAACTATAGCACGGAAAATGAAGAACAAAAAAAGGTTCAGCTTCTTCTGGGGCTAATAACACCCCTATCAATGTTGTCCCACCACAGCTCAGATCAAATGAGCATGCAGGACTTCTGCAAGCACTGTATCTCTTCAGGCCTTATACATCTTGGCATTGCCCATATCTGCACTAATTCTGTGCATTGATTTCTCTCCCATTGCATTAATTCCATCTCATGGAGAAACTGAAGTCTTTTTTTCCACCCCATTCCTTCAATCCACGGCTGCTGTAACACAGTGCTGATATCCCCGGCATTGCAAGCGGTGCGCCAGGACCGCAGTAGGAGTGTAAATCTAATTAAGACGGAGGAAGAAAGTCCGTAATCTCCCCGGTCAATTAATCAATTTTGCAATTAGATAACACACGGGTGGGGGGGCACGCCGGGGGGCTGGGGAAGTGAAGCAGGAGCTGGAGGCTGCTGCTCGTTATGGGAGTCGATCGGCCGGTCGCCGCCTCGCAAGGCAGAGCCCTGCGGGCGCCAGCCCCGCGCCGCTGCTCCCGCGGGGACGGGGAGGTTTTCCAGCTGCGATGCAAAGAACAGGACAGTGCAAACCGGGCACGGCATCGCCCCGAGGGCCCCGACCTGCCCGCCTCACAGGCAACCTCTTTCCAACCCTCCTAACAACCTGCAAAAATGAGCCAAAGCAGAGAGAATTGTGTCTGCAAAAGTTGCTTTCTTCAGAAAAAAAGAGAAAAAAAAAAAAGAAAAAAAAAAGAAAAAATCCCATCATTAAGAATAATAATCGCAATAAGAATAATCACAATGTGAGATTATATGCCAACCCTGCCATAGGCCATTGATTATTTCCCTAATTAGACACAAACACTAGCCTTCCCATCCATTGGGAATGGATGCAAAGTCCAGAGAAGGTAATTTGCTCCAAAACAGCAAGAATCAGGCAAAGAACTCAGATTTGGTGTCTTTTTAGCCTTTCCACATCCTCACCCCGGGGTGATTCTAAAGAGCTGCTCTTTATGTCCTACCAGCTTTTCCTTCTCCTCCGTGTTTTACTGGCCTCAAAAGCGGGGACGCCTAGCTTTGTTTTAAATTTATTATTGATAATAAAATAAATAAGCAATCATTGCAAAAAGCCCGAAAACACTTTCATGCGTAATTTAAATGCACCAGTATAAAATTCAGAATAATCTCATGCATAGATGCAGGAGCCAAGATCACGTAAAATAACATCAGCAAATTATCTAGTTGCCAACGCAACTTTCTGATAATAAAAGGCAGCGCAGGACGATTTACCATTGTTTAATCTAATTTATTTATTTGCACGTAATAGCTGTATAGCCCTAGGGGAAATATAGAGGGGGAAATAATTGGAGTTGATTTATTTGTATTTGCTCGCGCTGAATTGGAACAGAAAGTTAAAAAAAAGATGGAATATTTTGCAGAAAATCATTCCAGAAAAAAACAAAACAACAAACAAAACCCTTCTGGGGGAGCCAGTTTTTGGCTTGTGACTCGTCCACCTGGCTGGTTCTCCTGAAGGCAAAAAGCAAAACCAGCAGCAGCCATCCCAGGAGGAGCTGGGGAGCTGTTGTTTCCATTTTTCCTAGCGAAAACATCCATTCTTTTATTCAATAAATCCTTTTTTTGCRGCTCAAAGTTATGATTTTTGCAGGCGAGCTCTTTTCCTGTTGAAATGCCACCCCAATGGGGAGGCGACGGAGCCGGCCCTGCTGCAGGAGGGTTTGGAAAGGTTAAAGAAAGCATTAAAGCTGTTTGGAAACACGTGGGCACTTCCAGGGCAGAGAAAAGGCATCGTCTTGGTGGTTCCAGCTTCCCAACCTGCCTGACCCATGCGCACAGCAAAATAGGGCTTCAAGAGGAAAAACTTGGCTTCTATCTAGAAAGAAGCCATATATTCTTCTTTATACACATATATATGTATAACTACGTGCGAGAATTGCTAGCAATTTTGCTTCAGACTTGCCTTGTTGCTCACACGAGGACGGTTTCAGACCAGGAGCTGGTTTCCTCTCCCAATTCCCATGGCCCTCACAGCAGCTGGGGGCCCTGTATGATGGGGTCCCACCTAAAGCAGCGCCCTGCGGGGCTCCTGAGGACAGGTGACCGTCCCCTGGGCGCCCCTGGTCCYCCCAGGCGCTGCAGCTGGCGAGATGCTTAAATATTTCACCAGCCTCCGCCACCATCCAACATCCCCGAGCAGTTTAATTCCTGCTTTCCTCCGTGTGCTGGGATGGAAAGTTTGCCCGGAGTGATCCTCAGCTGAGATGGCTCCAGACAGAGTCCTCAGCTCAACTCAAASTGCTTTCCGATGGTGAAGCCATTTGAGGTGCTTCTTCCTTGCGAGCAAGGTGCTTTGCTTGCAGATGAAACCAGAGAAACCACGTCCTCAGACTAGCCCTTATCTCCACCAGCTGGACACCAAACCTCCAATTTCAGGGAATGCTAAAATCCTACCCAATGCTCTACATGAGCACATGTGAGCCCCTGGGATGCTCTGTGTCCCACCAGGACACAAGGCCTTGCTGGTGAGCTGAAACTCGGGAGCTTTGGGTCTCTTAGAGAAGTCACTAGAAAAACAGAAGCATTTTCCTCCAAATCCTCAGAGAAAAAAATCCACTACAGCTGCTGCCTGATACCAGGTCCTGAGCAAGAGGTAAAATAGTTATAAGGCAGGTAAGAATAAGCGAGGACATAATCCCTGTGACGCTGGACATTAAAGCTGCCCAGGGTCCTTCTTCCCTGGTCACCTTCCCTGCCTTGGACCTTGGGGCAGGTTTGTCTCCAAGCCCATTGATGTCCAATGTCCACCCCGGTTGACTTTCATACTGGAAAGGCCACATTTATCCCTGCCCCAGTGTCACACAGCCCTTGTGACCAGCAGCTGGCAGAAGGATGGATGATGACAGTGACTCCAGCAAGGGTATGCAGCACTCACTGCGGTCCAGAGCTCCTGGGGCAAGCCAGGAGCAACCACAGCCCTCAAAGCACCTCTGGGTCCAGACCCGAGCACTAGAGCTCCAGCCAAGGGATGCTCCAAGGCTCCTGATCCCTCTGCTCCCCTCAGAAGAGAGCTGCTGCTCTGCTCAGGTACTTCATAGCTCACCATGACGGCAAGCTAATTACCTGCTTCCCACCAATCTCATTTTCACCTGTRCCACTAATCCCTGCATGCAGCACGTTCAATTAGCACCCTCTCTGCCGCAGGTGGGAGCRGAGGAGCCAGCCCTGCAAGCAGAACTAACCCTTTATATACATAGCTTTATAGCCCAGGCCTTCTTCTCTTAAATTAGATAMCAAATTGTCTTATGCAGGGCCCCCAAGACTCAAAACAGTGAATTTACTGGCTCTTCTTGAAAGATCTTTGCTGTCAGTGACTCCTGCCCTGCAGTTTCTGGTGGGTCGCAGGGCGCCCGTGCAAACSCCTGTGCAGACCCAACAGGTTGCATGGGCATTCCCACGGCCCGCACGTCTTCCCGGCAGGATTTATCCCCAATAAATGCATAATAAATAAATATATAAAGTGAGTGGGCGGCACAGTCTAAGACAAATACCCAGCTGGAAGTGCCCCGATACGCCTGATTTCACCAACTTGCACTATAATCCTCAATCGTCGTGCACTGTGACCGGGGCTCGGGCTGCGTTTGTGCCCTCCTGAAATATATTGACGTCCGCTTCCTTGCCCGGCTCCGTGTATTAAAGGCACTGCTGGATTTGAGCGGTAATCCTCGGCGCAGAAGTGTAATCCAAGCAGGACTAGCCCATGTGGCAGAACTGGCCAAAATACCCGATTAAAGGCAAAGCATCTGCCTTGGAAATTCCATGGGGTTTGGTGCAAGGAAAGGAAGCGGCTCAGTCAGCGGGTTGACTTGCATCCTGAGCCATCTCAAATGCCCCTTTCTCATCTTCTCCCTCATTTTCCCGACCACGCCRTTCCCTGCACCCTCAGCTCCAATTTTCACCTGTTTCCACTTTCCTGGGCCCATAAATCCAACTCCCCAAAAAGACAAGTGGGAAGTGGAAGTGCTCGCCAATAAGAYGGATGAGATGTGAGATGCCCTGGCAGTATCCAGCAGAGCAGCGCTTTAAAAACAGCTAATAATAATAAAGCAGTTAATAATATTTTATTTATCATTCCAGCTGAAAGCACTCGCTGCTCCGTGCCATGGGACAGCGGTGACAGCTGCAGTGTAATGAGAGCTGACCTGAGCTTTCCCTGAGAGCTTGAACAAAAGATAACAAAAACAAAAGAACCTAAACGCTGCAAAAAAGACCCCCCAGTAGTACAGTCCACCTATTGCTTTCCTTTTGCCAAATCCTCCATGCCTAGCATGTGCTGGAATGGGACCAGAGCTGGACCAGTGTCTGCACTGGGGATTAACACCTAGGAGCTGGTTACTGAGGCTCAGCAAAGCCTTGGCTTTATTATTTGCACCAGGGCCAAATGGTGGGAAACGCTGCTTTTCTCCCAGCCTTTTTGCCTGGGTGAGAGCCCAAGCGCCATGCAGGGACCCCGGGCTCGCCGGCCCTCCCGCAAGGGCACTGCGGATCCATATCCCTGTCCTTCCTTGAGCTGCCGTGAAGTGGAGCGGGACCTTCTAAATATAGAGGACTTCTTAATGGCTGCAAAAGGTGAAAATATCCTGGATGCGTTTATCTTTGCAAGGGAGCACCATGGGGATTTAATAATTAAGCCGAGCACATCCAGTTGCTATGGAGCTTTTACCAATCCCCATATCCATCATCCRGGGGAAAATGGGTCAGTGCAGCTTTTTTCCAGCCTCCAGTTCCCTAATCTGGTTCCTCCCCCATAGRGGAGGCTGCTGCTGACCCGTGCCCAGGCCACCGTGCATGGTTTGCACCAGAAACCAAGCTCGGTTTGGGAAAGGGAAGTTCCTCCTGGAATTTAACAAGCCCTGTTGCACTTGTCTTTGTTTTCAGTGGAAAAATCCAAGAGCCCTGCACCCCTCTGATGGCTCTCGGGAGCAGCTGGCATTTGAAACCAAAGACATCCCAGCCCCAGCCTTCAAATTGCTTTGGGGAGTAAACATGCATTTCTCGACCACCTTGAACGAGGTGCACGTTAAAGGTCATTGCTGCTGGCTCCACAAGAGGAGAAGCCAAAGCAGAGAGCCCAGCAGCTGTCCTCAAGGTGGATCTGACCTTATCAAGCGGAGGCGATGCAGGAAGGTGCATCCAAAACAAGGCTGGTGGCACAAGGCAGGAGCCTCAGGATGGGGACGGTGGCATCTGCGTCGTGCTTGGAAGCTGCAGGAGGCAGCGGGACACGCGCTGCTGCTACGGGCTTAATTATCATCTCACAGACCCTGGTTCAGAGGAGCTGGAGGGCTGCGTTATTATTGCTTGTGCTCAGCACAAGAACTTTAAGATCTTCCTTTTTTTTCAATCAGTAAAAGCACCGGAGATGATTAGTGCCTTGCTGTCTCAAAAATACACCAAGATGTGTATTTTCTTGGCAGGAGATGCCGTTGCGAATTAATAAGGGGATATTAGAGACCTGCTTCCCAAGATGTTGCCTCCGGCTCGTCTGACACAGGGAAAGAGGCTGCTTGGAAGGTGCCTCCTCGTGCCTTGTCCCTTGGCAGAGAATGGAGCTGAGGGCGAACGGAGCCAGCCATGGTCTCACAAGGACGAGCATCATCCTTGCCCTGCTTGGGCATCACGTGAAGCTCAATGCCTGTTGCATCAGTTTGTTGCATCCCACAAGGACCAGACATCAGAGTTTCTCCTTGCTCCCCCGCTCCAGCATCACTTCTCCCATTTCCAGAGGGTTTCTCCCGGGCAGCACAGTGGGCCCAACGTGGTCTTCCCAATGGGAAGGACCAAGGCAGGCAACGACTCTTCCCACTGTGGTTATTTCAGCGTGGCCTGACATTAATCCCGGCACGGAGATGGCACCACGGATGCCCTAATCAGCCCAGTGTGCAGAGAGCAAAGGCCAAGGGATTTCTCTCCTGACAAATACCCAAAGCTCCTTGCCAAGGCAGTAATTTATAAGCMGTGTTGTGCCAGAGAAGTAAATTGGATGGATGCTTCAGAGTGCCAAACGGAAGCCGCTCTTTGGATGCTGACACCGAGAGCTTGAACTGGAAAAGGAAAACTCAAATTGAAAAATTAACTTATAGTTTTATGGTAGGGAGAAACTTCCATAGGAAATAGGCTCAGGTTGGGAAAACTATCCACTTTCTGTAGCCCAGGGCTAGGCACGGTGCTGCTTGGGGCTGAGATGCCCTCATGGACCAACCATGGCACTTTGCAGAGCAAATAASTCCAGGCCCAGGTCTGGGTTCACGTGCATCGTTCTCCACGACCCCTTTCCCAGGGAAATGCAAAATCCACTCAACAAGGCTTAATTAGAACACGGAGCCTCTCGCTCTGCCCTTAGTGCTGTGGCCTGGAGGCAATAGAAGCAGTGCTGCCAATTACGTGTTGGCTGCTTTTGACTCCTTTGCTGTGTTTTGTTGCATTGTGTTGCTTTATCCTCTTCAAAGGCTGAAGGTAAAAGAAAAAGGGACATTAACCCCACGCTCCCCTTGGCAAAGGGGAAAACAGAGCCCAATGCAATGAGCGCTGGACTGTTATCAAAGACCTCATGCACCCAAGGCAAACTGTAAGGAAAGAGAAAATTATCCAGTTTTCATGTATCAATTAATATCACAACAGGAAAAAAAAGCAAAGAGCCCATTCTTCATAATTTCTAAATAYGGGGGTAGCCCCAGGGCAAGATGAAGTCCTGCGGGAGAGAAGCAAAAGCCTATGGAACTTGCTGGAGCTTTTCCAGGCCATTCCTCACTGCCAAGGCTGCACTTAGTGCAGGAATTTGCAGCTTCCCGAGATGCTCTCCTGCTCCAAGGGGCCACCAGATGAAGCAGCATGGCCAGTACCATGGGGACCAGTTCACCCACCTCCAGGACCAGCCTCTGCCCCGGAGCTGCTCCCATCCTAAGGAGGCTCCATGCATCAGCTGGAGCTTATATTGTTCCCACCTGCCAGTCGGAAGAGCCGGGGAAAACAGATGAAAGGGATTCTTGTGATTAACCTTTTTTTTTTTTTCCCCCTGCCTTTACTGATTATTCCCAAAGAGAGTGATTTCCTCCCCGTTCCGCATGTGGCTACATGAACATATGGCCCTACACTCCAAATCCTGCTGGCGCACTGGGCTTGCTTCAGCCTTTYGGTTCCAGGATTGAAGCCTCAAAGAGTAAATGCCCCTGGGCTGGACCCTTGCATAGGGGAAGAGCTTACACATGGCACCACAGCAAAACAGATTTGGAAGCTGCCGTGTGAACGGGCACTGATTTTAACCTTTCTTTSRTTTTTTTTTTCAGAATTGATTATTTTCAGATGATTATTTTCAGCAGGAGGATCCCTATAAAAGGGATCTATATAGGCACATTCTATATGATGTGAAGCAAGCCTGCTCCAAGCTGAAATTCCAGCGTTTTGCACATTTTCCCCTGTATGCTGCTTTGTTCTCCGTCATTTTGCAGGGTCTGGCTGCAGCATTGCCAATACCCCGCTCTGAAGCAAACCCAGGGCTCTTCCAGCCACACGTTTTAATGTCACACGTTCCCCCGCAAGCAGCAGGTCCTGCCCAGCTCCAAACCCCTGCGCAGCCACTGCTATGGGATGCGGGATGCAGCGCAGGACGCCGCTATTCCCGCCAGCTCCCGCGCTTCCACACGGGCAGGGTTTTGTGCCGGCAGATGGGAGTGGGCTGCAGCAGGATTTGATTGCTCCCTATTTAGGGCTGCCTCACAATGCTGCACTCAAGCAGGGCACGGAGCGGCTTGCAGGCGGTTGGATGCGTGAGTGGGAAGCCGCTTCTCATCGCCTTTCTCCAGCCTGGGATTATGCAAGAGGAGCCGGAGCGGCCGAGSTGGAGGATCCGGCTGCGGCTCCCACCTGGGTTGTTGTCACACCCGGTGCGATGTGCTGGCCTTGGGGTGCAGAAGGGGACAAGCCACCCTGCTCTGGACCAGCCCGGGGCCGTGTGATGCTGCCTGGGCTGCTTTGCACACGGGATTTGCTTCCTGGGATTTGCACCTTTGGCAGCATCATTGCATCACCCGCAGCCGCGATGTCTGCGGAGCTGCTGTTGGAACAAACTTTTTGCTGTACCTGAGGTTGCTGATGTTATTACTTCCATGGCAGAGACAATGTGATTTATTGAAGCTTTTTTTTTATTATTATTATTTCCCCATGGTTCAAGCAGTGCTATATGTGTAGGGAAGATAAACTGTCTCATTATTGTCCTGGTCTCTAATCTTGTCACACTTTGAGCCACCCTGCAACGACAGTGACATGTGGTTGTTTCGCTCTATTCCCATGCAAAACCAAAACCAACCAGCAAACAACCCCCACAAAACACAACAGGGGGAAAGGAAGCAAGTACAAGYGTGATTGTAAGTTTAAAATTAATTATCTGTGCAGGCGGGAAGTGCAGGGGTTGGACCTGAGCAAAGCGTGCAAGATGCTGTGTGCACACAGGGCACCCGCTCCACTGGAAAGTGCTGGATTTCTGCTGCTGTCATTAAGCAAGCGAATAATATGACCAGATGCTCTGCAAGAGACGCCTGGATTCATCAGCGAACAACATAGGTGCCGTAATGATTAAACATATTAGATAGGGAAAGAGAACAGAGGATTAATTTCAGCGCTCTAATTAGAGTACCTCTAATCTTCCCCTTCATCGCTGTTTTCCTTCTCTGTTTTGTCCACATGTGCTTCCAGAGAGCATCCATGAGGGAAGAGGGAGGTGTGAGATATGCCAGTGTTTATTTTAACAGGTCCTTTTTTAGGGTTCTGCTGCAAGCACGCTCCTCYTGTTGCACAGGCTTGTTGCTATGGGATGGAATGAGCCAAGTTCCCASGGGCTCTTCTTCTTCTCCCTCGGCTCCCGTGCACCTCCTGCTCCTTGCTGGCTCCCTGCGGATGAAGCTGGGGCAGGATGAACTTGTTTTGGCTTTATCTTCCATTGGGGTTTGAGAATCCCAATATAATTCCGCTCCACACGTGGGCTGCATCCCAAGCCAGAGGGCTGTCCAAGATCCTATGGAGAAAGTGAGCAGAGATAGAGAAATTTCCTGGCCCAACAGTTCTGGAACTCTCCCAGGACTCCCAGAAACATCAGGCTATAGGTATTTGACTTCATAAAGTAATTATGGCATTGATTTAGCAGAAGCAAACTGCAACATTAACACTACGTTTAATACTGAAAATGCAAAATGCATTAGCGCAACGCCATCAAGMCGGGTTCCTGCAGCACCAGCCCTGTTCCACCAGTTGCTCCTGCTGCATGTTTTCAGCAGGAAAGCATTAAAACTTCCAAGGCAGCCCATTAGACAGTATGGTCCCCAGGACGAGTTTCCTCCTGACCCCTAGCTGACAATCATCCCGCACCCGGGTGCACGAGGATTGATTGCTCTCGTGCAGGTTTTATCCCATCTGCTTGAGCTGCGGTCTATTTTTATCCTGAAGGCTGGAACATTTCACAGTTCTCCATCCCAGCCTCGTGTCCTGGCTACCGGAGCCGAGCTAAGASGATGCCCTGGTCCTCAGTCTGGGGACAGGTGACATCTGGCAGGTCTATTCGCTTGTGTTTTTATAACCCAGTAATGCCAGCAGGTAATTAAAGGTCTCTCAGATTTTTTTCCTGTCAAAATTGCTGTTTTAGTGAGTTTTTTGAGAGCAAGTGCTGTGGCTAAGGTGTGGGGCTATGGCTAAGGTGGGGACACACTGCAGGAATCTGGACCAGAGCAGTGCTGTTAGTCACCAGCATGGGCAGTTCTATAGAAATTTGGGATATTCCTGTGCAGAAACCCTGGTCTTTCCAGAATCTGCTGAAAAAGCCTTTCCCTCTTGGGCTCCCGTGGGTTTTTGAAAGGCTGCAAAGGAGCCCAAAGCCCTGACCTATCTGCAGCACAGTGGGGAAGCGGGAGCCCTTCGACGTGGGACAGGAACAGGGCCCAAATGTAGCCTGGATCCCCACAGCCCATCGTGTTTTTAAGGTGAATGATGCCCTCGGAGTGCTTGGACCGGAGGGAAAGGCGGCTGCAGCTTCCCCGGGAGCCGCGGATCGATGGCAGCGGGAGGACGCGGGATCACGAGGAGAGGCGGCTCCTGTCTCGCCCGCGGAGGAGACGCCGTCTGGAGCATTTTAAAGACAGAGTCACCTCTCTGCCTTACATAAAGCGCAAACTCCGAGGCGAATCCTGTGCTTATATATTCTGACCGAAGCCTCGTCTGCACCTGGGACTTTGCCACGGTGAAAACTGAGCAGAGGATTCGGGATCTGACCTAGGAGAATGACTAATCCAGCGCTGCCAAGAACAGGAGCTCGCTGCAGTTATATTACCCGGGCTGCAACGGGTCTCTGTGTTAGATTATGTATTATAAAAGGAGGAAAGAAGGAATAAAACCCTCTCAGATTTAACCCCTATTATAGCAAGCCCAAGGACTCGGCGCTTCCCCTGACCCAGGCTCCTAAGCCGTCCTCCCTGGACTCATGGTCAGGACTTTGGGCAAATTAGCACTCAGCCTCTCATTTAAAATCCCAGCACAAGTATCGGGACTCACCCTCGGGACTCCACACTGCGGAATTGCAATAAAGCTTTAATTGAACACCTTCCTCCAGCAGGGACCTCCCCGAGTTAATGCCAGCCCCTCTGAGTGACTCTCTGCAGCCACAGGAGAGCTATTTTATTAGGGCCAATTGGACGGGGAGAGGAGCCTGCTTGGCCCATGGACAGAAAATGCTGTAACATTCATTCAAAGCGACAGTGCCCGGGTGCAATACGAMTGGTACATGCTAAATTGCCACAGAGGGTAGATTTGTGTTTTCTCTCCCCAAGGTGCCCTGCCTGCGTTGCTGGGGGCTCGAGGTGCGCGTTGGGAATAGACCCACCTTGCTGCTGATGCTGATGATCCGGAGGTAGGAACCTCTTCTCGGGAGCTGGCGCTCAGCAAGCTCAGCCAGGAGGAAGGAGCATGGAGCAGCACGGACTATTCACCCTGGAAAGGGCACCCAGCTCTTGCCTGCTCAGAGGGCACAGATTCACTGCAAAGCAGCTCCAGAACTGAGAGGATGGTGATGGGCAAGGGGAGAAGAAGCCTGTGGAYGAACATGGCACCAAAGTAGCTCAACCCCCTTGCCAGGGCATCAGCCCTACGGTCCAAGATGCTGCTCTCACCTCCAAAGCCAGTTTTGCTTCTTTATAACCTGCTCTTGGAGGACAGCAAGGTCACAAAGCTGCTGGTGCCCAAGCAGCCATGGACAACGTGCAGTGAATTCCTTATGCAATCCCTCCTTTGCTTTCCCCTCTTCATTCTTTCTTTTTTTGGTCTTATTTGACAGATTTACTTAAAAAAAAAAAAAAAAAAAAAAAAAAAAAAAAAAAAAAAAAAAAAAACGTAAAAAAAAAAAAAAAAAAAAAAAAAAAAAAACAACAACAAAAAAAAAAAAAACGTGGGAATACAAATGACATGTTCAATACAGATCAGCTCGTGGCTTTACAACATCCCGAAGAACGTTCAGCGCCGCGTTATCCAAAGGCCCCGGCGCGGGCTGAGAACAAAAGCGCCCTGCAAGAGGTAACGTTTGTCCCTCCTTGCAGCGCCGCCGTGCTCCAAAGCCGCTTCCCGGGAGGAATGTGGGAATATCATCGTATCCTGTGATGATATCCTATGATGATCCCTGCGCAGTGCAGGGACTGGAGCTTGTCCCCATCTGCCTCTTATTTGTTCAGGAAGGGCCTGATCCTGCAGCCTTCCTGCTCCTGCTGCCTCCTGAGAACACGCAGGGTCTTGGCACCCACCGTCATTTGGCAGGAATGCACCCGGGCTAAATTGGGATAAAGAGGAATGTGTACGTTTGTTTTTCCAGTGCTGTAAAATTGCAGTTATTAAGAAATCAGGCTGTAATTGCCCTCTTAATGATCCTTACTCTTCTGCACTCATTCAGACTCTATTGTGTCAGATATAAAAAAAAAAGCAGCCTCATTGACATAGTTTATGACTTTATTAAAACCRAGGATTTTATATTAATAACTATAGGCTCCTCAGCTATATTTCCCCAGTGAAGGAAATGTGTGCATTGGTCTAGGTCCAAGGTAATTTGTAAACACAAAGTATTAAAAGGCTCAACAATTCTAAAAAGTTTTAATTGGAAACTCAACAAATTGCTCTGCAACATCTTAATGTTTCAATATGGAGCTCTCAGATAATGAGGAGCTAATTAAGGGGCCCGGATTCATTTTTTTATGATATCTAACTCCATATGGGCTCTGCATTCAGAGCTTGCAGAACTAATGAAGGTCATAGAAGTAGCAGGAGGAAAGAAAGGAAGATTTTGAGCTTTCGGTGTTGTGATGACGCTAGGCAGCAGTCTCGGTGTTCCTGCCTGGATTGCAGGCCAGGTGCTGCATTGAGCTTCATTTAACTCAACGGGACAGTTGGTGTAATTGCTCTCACGGCTCTAAGTCGCATTTCACAGCCCACTGCTGCTCCCCATGGGCTTTGCCAGTGCTGGGGAAAGAAATAGCTTCAGTCTCCACACACCAGTTCCACAAACCAGGCTCTCCTGGCCTCAAAAGCCAACAAAACCAGTTGCACGCTGCTCAACACGGCCTAAGAACCACACTAATATCATGGCACTGTTTCTTCAGAGGCGCAGGGAGCTCTTTTGTCTAATGTCTAAGCCGGCCAGGTGCAAACTAGGTCTGGTCCAGGAAGCAGACAGCTACATTTGTGCCATCCCATGCCCCAAAGCTGAAGCAAAGAGCCTCTGTGATGACTTGGGAAGAAGGTTGRTTGGAAGACAGCAAAGTTTGGTGAAGTTCAGGAAGGAGAACAAGCCTCATTGGTCAACCAGCACATACCTTGCTCCTCTCCAGCAGTTATTAAGCAGCTGGAGGGCATCAGTTCACCTGATTCAAAGCAAAAAGAGAAGCAACGTCATGACAGGCAACTTGAAAGCTGTTTAGTTATTTGCTCAGCTACAGAACCAGCACTCAGCATGGCTAGCAGAACCTCAACACCAGGGCGTCCTCTGAGCACAACGAGTCCTCCTGGCAGCAAATCGAAGCCCTCACGAAGATCTAGTAAAGCGCTTTTAAATTAATCCCCTGTAAAATATTAACAACACATAAACATGGTCAGATGTTTCCCTGATGTAAGTCACTTCCTTCCATGAGGGGGTTTGGCCAAGCAAGCCTCATGCCCCAGGTAATTAAGTCACGGGCTATACACAGCAATCCTCTGGGACTGACTTGTCTTTGAATGGCTCATCCACTTGAAAAGTAATACATACCATTAAGTATATATGCCCATATGGCATCCATTTATAGAATATTGCACTACAGGCAAATAGGACAAAGGTACAGCCCCTTAAAGCACTTTTTTCATCTCATTAACTTTGGGTACATGTTGTGGGAAAGCTGTTCCATCTTTGTTGTGCTTCAGGGACATTTTGTGCTGTCGAGTTTTGCATCAAATGGATTGCACCAGGAAAATTAGAAGCCAAACGTGGCTGTGCCTTGCCCTAAAGCAAACAGCATTATTTCACCTTTTTGTAATCTGATTTATTTCTGCAGATCAAAGTTTTGAAGCAAGCATTTTTGTCCTCAGATCTTGCCTAAAGACAAAGTGGCCTCTGGGCACTTGGGCGCCCATAGAGACATGACGGTGCCCATCTGCCTGGCCAGGACACAGTGATGCTGATGGCACGTGCCCATGTACAGGGGTGTAGCTGGAGTGACCACATATATCCCCCCGAAACCGCCCACAACATCTCAGATAACCCCCGAATATCTACAGAAACGCTAAAGAATGACCTGCTSGTGATCACTGTAGCTCCTCAGCTTGCAAGCAGGGAGAAGAACATGTAAAAGCCACGTGGATTCCACAGCTGCTGGGACCTACAAAGAAGAGCAGAACATCTGGCAACAACTGTGATACAAAGCCAGGCCATGGCAGTGGAAAAGGGGAGCATCTCTGTCCCCATCCATGCAGAGAGCTGCCCCAGCCTCTTTTGCAGGCTCTCACCCCCTTCCCATTGATTTCAGAGGCCGCTGCATCCAGCTTAAATCTTTTAAGAGCACTGCGCTCCCCCGAAATGGGTTTGTGCTGAAGAAATGCATTAGTTAAATAGAAATGACTGCAGGTGCCTTAAAGGCTTTTGGCTTCCCAGATTTCTCTTGTGCATTGCAAATCAGCACTGCTGCCAATTACACCACGGTTCTGTGTTCCTGTTCTCAGCTTCTTGGAGGGAAAAACCACTGCTCTACATTGAAGATGTCCACAAAGCTGGCAGCCCAGCGCGCTAGAAATACGGTGTGTGGCACAGTGAGGAGTCCTCGGAGAGCTGTCCCCGTTCTGGTTGCAGCCACCGGCTGAGCAAGAAGAGTGGTGCTGACACGAGATAGCGCCTCAAACCGTGCGGCCGGCTCCAACAGCTGCACGTGGAGGACCATTCCTTGCTCACGGTTTGATCTAGCTCTTGGAACCCACGGATGATGAAATTCTCCCCCCGGCCTCTCCTCCTGCYGAAGAGACAAGCTGGGCTCTTTGGCTAAGGCCAAGAAATTGAAATCCATATGTGCATTTTGCAGAAATCACCAACTGCATCCATTCGCTTCCCTCAAATTCCTGAGCTCCTCTCCTTCCAAGGGCCCCAGTGCATCAGGCTGTTCAGTTGGAAAGCTAAACCTCACAGAACACAAGTGATCACCCACCACGCAGCTGAAGCAACTTCACCTGGAGTGGTGCTAGGCACATTCACTCCCTTCATTCTCTGGAAAGGAAGCAACGGAAGCTCTATTGATGCCAGGGGCAGATGTCACGAAGCTGCTCAGAAGAGCATGAAAGCTCCCAGCACCTTAAGTCCCCACCTATTAAGAGCTTTAGGAGCATCCAGCTGGAAAAACACTCGAGCTCAAGGAAAGGGCTGYTGTACTGCAGCACTCCGCAACGCTACGAGGTCTCCGCTTTGGCGRGAACAAGATGCTCTCGACTGCATTGAGTGCTCAGGCCCAAAGAGCAACAATTACTCATTATAACAAGCTTTCCAGCACAGACACAATAAATAGAAGGTCTTTACCACTCTTAACACTCCCGTAAAATCATGCTGAAAAGCAGTCTAAGCAACTGAGAAGGAAAATGATCCATCAGACAGTCCAAGGCACAATATCTCCAAACCTACCACACGTCATAGACAACTTTCTTGCTCCTTTGCAACACTGACTTTAAATGCTGTCATCTCCCCATACCACACTGCACCAAACGTTCAGAAATTACCAAAAAAACCCCACGAAAATACCTGTTATTCTGTCCCTCCTCTAAACCAGTTGTTCAAACACAGAAGAAACAATAAGCAAAACCGGGAAGTCTCCTAATATTTTTATTGTTCGTTAGATAACTGTGGATAGTACAAAGTTTTCCTCTTAAAAAAAAAAAATTAATTAATTACCTTCACACTTCCATAAACAGGGCTTCCCAGGGGAATCCGGTGCCACAGACTTTCCACAGAAGCTATTTCCAACCACCATAATGCTATGTAGATATTATAACAGTAAGAGAATATTCTTGTTATTATCAACATGAAATCGGTTAGCTGTGTATAAGGGTGAACACTGACCTTTTTTTTCTTTTTAGAAACAAAACCATCATTTATTAATCCAAACTACATCATCGCATTTACAACATTCATTGCATAAACTGGACATACAAAGTTTCGCCACCTCTGGTAAATAACAGACATACATTATACAATATATTTGCTGAATACATAAGTTCAAACAATATGGGTACAACAACTTGTTCATAATACATACTTAAACCATCGTGTTTAATAGTTACTAAGACACAGATCCATGAGCTACTTCGGGTCTCAGCACAGTTAATCTAAGTGACAAAAACACAGTTGAGAGACAGTAGCTGCTATGGAATGCAAGAAAAACTAACCTGTGATAGGGCTTTTTGAGACAGCGAGAGCTCCTCACGGGCCAGCTTTTTCGGCTTAGAAATACAAATCACACCCCCATCACAGCTGGCCACGGTGCCAGAAAATGTCCATGCAACCCACACGCGGAGGAGAGCAAGCCTCCCAAGGATAAGCTTTCAACAGTCATTGCCTTGCTTCTTTAGTATGTACTACAGATTTGCTAGTGGAACAAAAACCCAAACAAAACCCCAAACCTAAGTGGTCCATTAAGTGCAGTTCCAGCTGCAAGGACATCGTTATTCTTAAGTCTATAACACAGGGCCAGACTTCTGGAAATGTAGAGGTAATGCTGATCTGTCAGGTTTATGCTGAATAATCCTCCATGACGTTGGTCTTAATTTTGGCAGCTGTCTAATCTACTCAAAACGTATTTCCTTGATATTAGTATTTTCATTTCATTCCTTCCTCCCTTTTCTCCTCTTGCTTCCTGTTTTCCCTAAATCAGTTTCTAACCAAGGAGGGACTACAACTCGTCGGACCTGATGACGTGGAAGAGGGTGACGTTGTAAAGTATTTGGTGCCCGTTGTTCCAGGCGTAGAGGGCACGATCCTTGGGGTTGTAGTCCAACATGGAGATGTGCGAGTACTTGTTCTGGAAGGGGATGTCGATGTACTCGTAGGTGGAGGCGTTGGTCTGGTAGGCGTAGTGCACCTTGGTGCCTCCCGAGTAGCCGTTGGTGACGTAGAGCGTGCCRCAGATGATGAAGGCCTCCCCGGCGCTGCGTTTCGGGTAGCTCGTGTTCCAGGTCTGCAGGCTCTGCAGCGTGTTGGGGTCCAGCTTGCTGATGACGATGTTGCCCGCGTTCTGGTTGGTGGCGTAGACGGCCCAGAGGCCGTTCTCGTCCACCATGAGGTCGATGTCCGAGTGGCCGCCCCAGGCGTAGTGGTACATGTTGTTGTAGCCGGCATAATCCAGGCTGCGGGTCTTGAGAATGGTCTCTGTTTTCAAGTCAAACCTGATAATTATGTGGCTTTGGTATTTGTTGAAGTAGATAGAGCCGTTGTAGACCACTTGGCCGGTGCCTGACCAAGGGTGAGGGAGACGGTGAGAGGTAAAGTTGTCGGTATTCATGAAGTCTGCCATGGATTTGTACTCGCGGACAAAGCGGTTGTTGTGGTAGCTGTCCATGTACCAGACCTAAGCGAGCAACAGAAACACGTGGTGTTAGAACAGCCAAGAAGTCACCTGCAATCCGAATTGTGTCCCAGGTGGGTAAACCGGCATCTCCTCAGGAGCCTCGGGAACTTCAGCTGTTCCCTGGATGCACTGTGTTATCCTCCTAAATTGTCCTCCTAAAGGACAATTGACATTGTCTCCAGCTAGATAAAGCCAGAATATTACATTGCTGCTGCTTTTCCTTCCTGTAAGCCCCGTCACGGCAGCACTTACTAAATTACATCCTCTGCTACACAGAATTCCGTCAGTTTGGCATCCACACRAACGCAATCGCTCATTGTCAAGGAAATTTGGGAAAAGGCCACATAGGTTTAAAAATCATACACTTCTGCACCAAAAACTTAAAACCTAGGCTGCTGCAATATAGGAGATAGAGACATCAAAATCTCAATATTATTAGGTGGGAGAGAGAGTTTGGATGCTTACATAAATGCCAGTTCTCCAGGAATATGTCCTAAACTTCATTAAAAAAATAAAAGTTTTAGCTGTTTAGGAACAGCTAAAGGTTGCATCTAGAAGGTAACAGCAGGACGAAACATTTGGCTAATGTCTTCGTGCTAATTTCTTTATTGCAAAATCTGATCAAATGATCTCTGCAGCAGCGCTATTTCTGGGGGCCCATCAGAAGAGCAGACCAGTCTCTGTCCATGGTGTGGGCACTGCAGTTGGCTCGATATATTGGAAGGGCCAAAMGAGGTCTGCAGAGCGTTGCAGGGGATGTTAGAGCTGCAGAGGAACCTGCCCCAGGCTGCTCCAGTCCCTGCACCTCCATTGTGGGGCTGAGGATGGCAGCAGATGTAGCAGAAAAAAAAAGGCCATGATGCTGCTGAGTGCAGGGCAGAAGGTGCCTGCAGCCCAGCGAGGCTTCCCCAGCCACATGCAGCTCTGGAAAACATGCCGCAGCTAATGCAAAACCCGTGTTCAAGAGCGCTAGCGTGGGAAACGACAAAAAAAAAAAAAATTAAAAATAATAAAATAAAAAGATCTGAAAACCAATTGCCTCTGTGCTGCTCCCATGCCATTACTGGGTATTAAAGGATTAAGCAACTCAGTGCTCACGTTAGAGGTTTAGAGATGCAAAGAGAAGGCCAGAAAGCAGCCCGYGCTCCTGGTGATACTGCGCAGGATGCAGGGGAGCATCCCAAGTATCCCGAGCATCCCCTGCCCACGCGGATCCTCCTGCCCCGTCGCGCTCCACGATTTCTCAGCAGGAACAAGAGACCTCAYGAGCCACCCAACACCTCGGTGACATAGCTTGGATGTGACAAACCGCCCCACTTGTGCCCATSTCCACGCTCTGCCAGGTAGCAGTTCAGATCACTTAATTGCCTGCTTCTAGGAAAACGCAGAGTAGATTTTTGCTAGCTACACAAGCTCCTGTGAAGCTTGAGCTATATCTCAGGGAAAACGGCTTTGTCTCCGTAATTATAAAGCACAGAGGGGCTATATTGGAAACCTGTCTCCATCGGACCAAGTGATTAAACCCGCATCGTTTATGCGGGTAATTCGTAGCATTACAGGCTACGAAAGCAGTAAATGGGGCATCGCGGAGCCTGTCTCCAGATCTCCAGCTTGGAAACCAAGGATTTCAATCCTCCTCGCTGTTCCCGTCCCAACAGGAAGGCCGTATCTGCGGGCAGGACTCCCAGCCTCCAGCAGCGCTTCCCAAGCCGCCGGTATGGGAGCTCCGGCTCCGCAAATCCTGCTCCTCTCCCGGCTTCCCACGCGCGTTCCCGCCAGGCTCCAGCAAGGAAGCAGAGCTGCAGAGACAGCACCAGGGACCATCTGCCCAGCTCCCCGTCGCCCACATTTGGGGCGAGGAAACCTCCCGGAGCAGGATCTGCACCAGCAGGCGCCAAGGGCAGCTCCTCCGGAGCATCCTGCACCCTTCCTTGGCTCTGGAAAGCTGATCTCGGTGCAAGATCCTAAAACAGACCCAACCTCCATCCTCTGGAGGGAGGCTGCTTCATGCAGGAGGGAATTTCCACGTAGCCGAGGTCTGCAATTTGTGTTTTGTTTTTCTGCCTGCAAATCCTCAGCAAACACTCAAGATATTTTCCATTCCATCAGTCACGGGGAGCCTGGATTGATTTCCAGCCAGTTATTGGCCTCCTACCTCCCTGGGATCAAAATTGAATGGTCTGAATAGAAAAAAAAAAAGAAAAAGACCCAAACAAAGCAAAACAAATCTCTCGCTGGCTGCAGTCAGTTAATTCTTCACAACTACGGAGGAGGAGGAGGAGGGAGGACAAATGGAGTCAAATGACATTAGGGGAGGCGCTGGCAGCAGAACAGCAGCAACAGAGACTCTTGCTTGGCCCCAAATCCCTCRTGCTCCCTGGAGTCGGGAAAATATAGACACGGAGGAGAATTCCCAGCCTGTGTTGGGAATGCTGGGGATGCAGAACTCACGTTGATATTTCCAAGGATTTAAGGAGTCTGCAAGGGCCTCGGCCACGACCCGGAGGAGCAGCATGGAGAGGAAACATCCGCACTCTTACCTTGTTTTCTCCCTCCGGGGCAAGAGGATCCGTCATCCACGATCCGAACCTGGACCCCGAGGTTTTAATAGTGATGGGGTCGCTTATCCCRGTCAGCTTGCCGCAAGCTGCAAAATAAAGAGCGTAGGGTGAGCACCCCATTAACCAACACGGCTTGAGCCCACGTCCCCTGGGAGGCCCAGCCAGCCCAATCCCATCACTGTGCCAAGTGGTACCAGCATTAAAACCACCAGGCTGCCCTGCCCACTGCTACCCCAGCCCTTAGCAAGCTCTGCTTTTATCTCATTAGAGGTAATTAGGCCAAGAACRGCCACCACATGCTTTTAGTGGCTTCATTCCCCTTCCTAACGATCCTCCTTCTCGCGCTGCCCCCGATAAAACAGACTTTCCTGCCAACAGCCGTGTGGCCCGCGAGGTGGAACGGGCAACAAGAGGAGCTGGTCAGGGTCAAGCAGCCAGGTGGAGAAATTAGCTCAATAGCTCTGCTCCTTGCTGCAAAACCAGAGCGGGGGCAGCCGAGATAAAGAGGGACGTGTCTGTTCCAGCCCTGCTGGAAACCTGCATTTGTTACAGGTTGTGCAAAGGAGCGGGAAAAAAAAGGGAAGTTATGTACACTAGAAATCTTTCCCCTACAGAGAACATCTCCTGGCTTCTAACAGCCACCTCTTCTGTTCTATGGCACATTTGAAGGCTTAAGAGATGCTAATGCATTGGTCACCTCTCTTCCCATCCCTCTGGAGAGGGCACTGAGCCCAGGAGAAGGGCACGGATGCAGAAGGTGCATCCAAAGGCTCTGGATGCATCCAAAGGCTTTGGCCCTTGCAAGGGCTGAGCGAGCGGGACCTGCTGCAGTGGGTGCTCTGGGCACCCAGGAGCTGCTGCGGGGACACCAGCATCACCCAACCAGGAACGTGATCCTGCTCCAAAACGGCTCAAAGCATCCAATATGGAAACACTCTTAGGTGCCTCATCCCGTGGAGCTCAAAGCCCGGATTTGGGGGTGCAGCTGCAAGGCCAGCTGTCAAAACATCACCATTTAGCAAAYGTGCATGGAAGGAGAGGGGAAGGGACGGAGCATGACGCAGGAGCTGCCGCTTGCATCGCATTTAAAACCCGACGTGCCCCGTGCAGAGCAGGTCTACAGCAGCATCGCCCGGCTCGGGGGACACCTGCGGGCTCAGGGTCAGGAGGTTTTTCTYGACTCTTCTCCGAGATGCGCAGGGAGCTGTGCCGGCTTCCGCCAGCTCAGGACAAGCTTCTCCTCAAACGCCCTCCTTGCCAGGGATACTCAAGGGCAGGAGATATCCCCAGTATCGACCAGCATCGCTCAGCCAAGGGAGCACCAGGCTCCCTCTAATTCCCCCCACGGAGTCTCCCTCTGATCACGGATCGGCCACATGCTGCCTGCCATTATCAGAGCCCTACATTTCTGTCACTTAAGCCCTTCCCTTCTATTTCCCTGGAGAGAAAGGTTGTATAAAAACTCATTGATTAAAAAGAAAAAGAGAAAAGACAGGCCGAGCAGCCGAGGAGGGCAGAGGGTGCTGCCTGCAAGCAGAGGCTGCCTCGCGCACGCAGAGCCACGGGCACACTCGCAGCAGCTCTCTGGCAACACTTATGCAGCCAAGGTGCTTTTGGTGCCACATTGCCCTAAATAGGGATTGTGGAGATGCTGYGTTTGGGAGCCGATTTTCCTTTGAGCTCTGGTTTTGATGCTGAAATAGTCCGAGCGCTTCAAGGAGCCCAGGATGATGGGAGCAAAGGTGTCCAGGACCCAGGAGGAAGCAGCTCTGTGGACATACGCATCCGAGCGCTCCAGTTTTCCCAGCTCTATCCAGCTCCCTGCAGCTGTGCCCCACCAGTGCCCATGCATCCCTATTTCCTGCAAAATTGCACAAAAACCAGCATCTTCCCTAGAGATCTTGCAGGCTGACCCACCAGGAGCCAAGCACCACCCTCCTGCACAGCATCCCCGCATCCTCTGGCCGTGCAAGGAATTTTCCACCTGGAGAAGAGTCTCTTCCCTTCAGCCCCTTGCAGCGAGAGCTCCCTGCTCCCCCTCTGCTCCCTATTTCTCCCAAGATCCAGCCCATATGGGATGTTGAGCAGCTCGGGAGCAAYGTTGCTGCTGACACAGCCGGGCTGGTGCTGCCCGAGGGCTTTCCCTGCCGGAGCTTTCCATGAAATCCAGGTCCGAGTCCTCAGTCCCTGCCCCCAGATCCTTTGCACCGAGCTGCTGCTAATGGAAATGCACCTGGGACAAGAGAAGGGGCAGACACGTTTACTCTTTCCTTCTCTACTCCAGAACCACGGGATTTTTAGGGGATTTGTGGCTTGGTCCCATGGAGCAGCTGCACGTATTGGTGCTGTAGGAGTCAAGGCAAGCTCGTGCCACCAGCAAACGTGAGCCTGGCTGTGCCAAAAATGCCCTGGGGATCAAGGGGGTTCATCCTCTCCCGGACTTCTCTCGGGAACACTAATGGGAATCCTAAAATCCCTGCACAAAGAGTGATCTCTAAGAATGCAAATGCCATAGCAGATTAGGCTTGCTGTTCTTGATGGCCCCACTGCACACACACGCTCGAGAAGTCCTTCCACTATCGATCCGTCCACACGCTCAGGAAAGCCGAAAGAGCAAAAGGGACCTTGTTTGATGGAAATGCTGCTGCACGGTGGATGTCAGCCCTGTCCAGAGGATGGGGACAGGAGAACCGGTCTGAAACTCAATATAAACATGCTATTTTCTGCTGTCCATCCCAAGGTTTTGCAGCAGCTCCCCGATCCCGCTTTGAGCGCTCCTGAGCCCTATTCCAGGCTGCAGCACRGTAACAAGTGCCGGGCGAGCAGCACTTGCCAGCCCAAGCCTGAGCAAACCTCAGCTAGAACACRTTACCCGGAGCTCCAGCGCACCCCTCCGAGCAGACAATTTGTGGAAAATCACAATAGCCAGCAAGCAGGCCCCTCGCCTCGCGCCAGCAAAGTGTCGGGAAGGTCCTTACCGGAATTTAACTCAATTAACTACCCTTCTCGCTGCTTCGTGCTCCAGAGCGAGAAACAACACTGGAAATTCAATCTGTGCTGCTTGCTCCGAGCAACCAAGTCAATCACCCGCGAGCAGGCAAAGCCCTGGGGCACTGAAGCTCCCCGCATGCTGGGTCATGGCCAGAGAGCCCCCAAAAAGCCCAGAAACCCCCCAATAAACCAAACACTTTGAGAAAGGGCTGCTGGAAGCGCTGCCASTGCTTCTACAAGAGTTGCTTGCAAGAACTTGCTGCCCTGCGTGGAGTTTCTCCATGTACAAGAGCTGTGTAAGGAGGTAACACTCTTGTCTGCATTGACCTGAGGTCTATTTTCGGGGAAAATAAGACAGGGCTTCTGCACTTGCCTCTCCATGGGACAATTCCCTGCTCTGCTGCATTGGCCTGATGTTGTCCAGCTCCAAAAAGCCCCACAGAGGCATCCGACAGCCAAGCAGACCCTATATCTTTCCCTGCACATCTCAGCCTGCTAAGGGTGCTCCTGCCCAGCAGCTCCAAGAGATGGGCAGTTGCTGCAGAGGAATAACATTCATCCTGCTGCATCACGGATGCCCRCGGGAAGGATCCCGGGCCATGCAACACAAAGAGGAGGAAATCACGTGAGAACAGGGAGAGAAATCCAGGGAAAGGGCAGAGTCTTACCAGAGACATTGACCTGGGCTGCGCACAGCTAGAGGACCTGAGCAGCCGGGTTTCCATTTCCCCTATKTGACACGTCAGCATCAGCACCAGCTCCCAGCTGCAGCCAATGCTGCTCGTGTCACTGAGAGCAGCGTGAGCCACAGGGGCACAACAGCTCCCCGGGCTCCCCATCGACACCAAAACACCGCTTTGCTTCGGGGAACACAAAACACTCCACGAAAGCCAGCTCAGGAATGGTCCATCCCACGGACAGCCTGGATGCAGCAGCCTCTTGCAGCCCAGCACGTGCAGGAGGCTGGTGCTGGCAGAGGCCCACAGTGCAGGAGGACACGCTGTGTTTGCAGCACGAAGGGCTTGGGGAGCCTCTTCTCCTCCCTGTGTGGSAGGAGACCCGAGATGCTTTTGTTTAAGGAACTCCCCCTGGAAAACTGTGATTCGCATCCCCGGTCCTGCTGCCACGCTCCCTCCCTGGCATCCCCATGTTCCTTCAAGGCTTGGGATGCAGCAAACAGCCCCGCTCGCTGCAGCCTCTTCCACCCTCAGCCCAAACCTGGGGCAATTAGCACCAARTTGTCAATTGGAAATGAGATCCTCCGCTCCCGGCGGGGCTTATGCAAAACCCTGCTCTCCTCTTCACCACTGCAAGCAACAAGGGAAGCAGCAGATAACCGAGGGCAGGATTAAAATGCTAGTAAAATGCCAGGGAAAAATGCCAGGCTGCCTGTTGTTGAAACATCCAGGAAAAAAACGAGCAAAACCAATTCCATGGGCATGGAGAGGAGGGGAGCCGCGCGTTACCTTCCCACAGCGCCCAGAGGAGAGCTGCTCTTCCCTGAAGTTTCCCAAGTGTAATTTCATATGTGCTACCAGAATAGACTGCAGAGCGGTTAATGTGTTTAGATTATCTAAATTGCTTAACAAGAAAGTCAATAATGGAAGGAGAAATTAAATCAAGCCAGGGCTTTTGCAACAAATGCCCATTTCTCGCAGCTGTGGGTGGCAGGGGCCCCTCATTCCCCGTCCCACCAGGAGGCACTGGGGGGCATTTGCACCCTGCCTGGTGGCACAGCCCACCCCAAAACACGTCCCGCTCGCCCAGCCATGCTTTCCTGCCCCTTTGCAAGCAGCAGGAGCAAAGGGAAGAGGCAACCGAGTCGCAGCCCACACACATATTACTTAAAAATGCAGAGGAATCGCGAGGGCGCAATTCCAGTGCATACAGACCAGGCTGCGGAGCAGGGCCCACTTTGAAAAAAAAAAAAAAAAAACAAAAACCAAGATGGGACATTGATGCATAAGCAAAAACGGGCCCCCGTGTTTGCTTTGCATAAGCGCTACTGAAAACACGGCGCGTTTTCACCGCGTAGCCCCGTCCACTTATGCAAACGCTGCAAGGAGCCGCGTGCCCAGGTCGTCCTGAAGCCCTTATGCCATCAGTAACTTGGGGCATGCACGTAATCCTCGGCGGGACTGGTCCCGAGATTACCGTTACGTGTGGCATAAATAGACGCAGGATCAAGCCTGGCAGCGCCAGCTCAGCCCTGCGAGCCAGGCCGGGCCTGGGGAGATGTCCGGTCTAGCATCTCTCCTCTGCGGAGGCGACGTGTTAACACCGATGGTGTTTGGCCAGTGCCACCATGTCGTTCTGCGCCTACCTAATTTTTGCATGCATGCACGAAGCCTTTCTTCAAGATTTGACACTCTGTTCTGAAGCTCTTCGTAGTCATAGGCGCCAATCTCTTCCTGGAGTTCGTTTAGAACTGACGTCAGATTCTGGACCTCCTCTTTAAACTGCAATACCAATTTTGCATCGGCTTTGTACTCTTCCAACACTGGTATCAAAGGCCTAAGTTCCTCCATTTTCGCTTTTATTGCCTGCAAGGTTAAAATAAGCTCGGTTCAGTGCTATGCGTGCAAAAATCTGCAACACTCTGCCTTGACCTGGTTGCTTCCTACGTGAGTGCAATGTTCATAGCCCACAATTATTAGCATAAATATTATTTTAAGTATTATTTTGGTCCAAATGATGTATTGGAAAGAACATATTAAACAGGCTGCAGAACACCAAAATATTTGGGAAAGGCCTTTATTTGTCATTTTTAGAATGCAACATCTTAGGGTTACATGCTTCAGATCACATACACAAAGAGTTCTTTTTTTTTTTYTTTCCAAAAAATAAAATAAAATAATATATATATGCATTGACAAGGGTTTCAAACTATTCATGAAATGCATCTACAATTGCATGCAAAGGAAGATCTTGGTTGTGTGGTTCAAGGTTCCTTAGTGAGATATGGTGCTAATTTGGAAAATAATCAAAAAAATAAATGCATGGTGCAAAATGCTCTGTGGCCCTCTTTTCATGGTTACATGGGAGTGAACTGCTTCTTCAGTCACTGCAGCATTGAAAAAACTTGCTTTAAAGTTAGCCCTGTAAGCAAGAAAATGAAATACTGTTGAGGAGCTAGCTCGCTAACCTGCCTTATATAGATAGCCATTCATAGACAAATACTCGTACGGAACTAAAGAGAGAAAAAAAAAAAAGAACACAAGATCCCCAAACCACTCACATTTTAATGCTGGCATTAGCAGAAACAAAATGCTGTGGCTGTTATTTAAAATGATGCCTTGGCAGCAAATTATATAAAAAATGCCTTACTGTTTTTAGGCATGCTATAACGAACATAAAAATCAAAGCCATTATGCAATTTATTTTGCAGAAATGCAGAGGTATCTTTTTTTTTCCCCCTAATTAAATAAAGGCCTCGTTTAGAGGCACAGCATTTTGTTGAAGATGCTTTGCTCCAGCAGCTAATGAGCAGACATATATATATGCATGCACCTACCCGTTAGTAAAGCATGGTCAGTATATACAGGCTACCTGGTGCTGGGGTCTGATAAACTAACGTATATGCAGAACAGCACCAGGTTCATAGATTTGCAGGGCTGGGATATKTGACTTTCTGACTGCAGGGCGAACGGGATCAGAATGGGATCAGAAATCAGAATCCTCAGGGCTCTGCTTTCCATCCCCTCCTAGTTAAATCCCCAGGCTTTCCTTCCTGCACCTTGCATGTGGGGAATGCATTTATGAACTTATTTACTTWTTTATTTGCAATACCTGGGGCATGTTTCCCATCAGGAAATGGGGCAGCCTAAAACTCACCAGAATGAAAAAAAAAAAGAAGTTTGTATTTAAATTGAAAGATAGGCCTTAAATCTCGACTGCTGAGCTCAAATTAGGGTCCCCTGTAACAGAGGGTGGGGAAGGGAGGGAGTTGGAAGCAGTGAACGTCTAAAAAGCTGGGAGGTGGATTCTTAATCTTGTTATTTTAGCATTCAGCTTATCAGTTAAAATGCATATGGTTTAAAAATATGGTTAGCTGGGTAGTTGGGAAACAAGGAGAAAACCTTCTCCTCAAATTTTGCTGGAAATTTTCTCTTTTTTTTATTTTTTTTTGTTATTAATCCAAAATTTTACTGACTTTTACCATTTTGGATATTGCTGGCAATCTCCTGACTGCAATTTCACTTGTTCTTAACGCGCTTCTTGCAGGCTCGAGCCCTGCCTGCACTGACAGCTCCGTTCAAAACGCAATTTGAAAGGCTGCTGCCTTGACTCCCAGTCTGCACGCCAGCGGGACAAAACACACACCATTCATCAAGAGGGGCTGGCTCTGCTCCCAAGATCATTATTCAGACCTGGGCACCTCCACATCCCCAGGCTGCAAAGGCTCGCGGGGCTGAGCACGGTTGCAAAAGTTGCACAGCTGKTTTTTTTGCCTATTTTTGCTCATTTGCTCGGTACCGTGCGCCCTCGCTYACCCAGCTCAACCTCCACCCGCTGCTTCGCGAGAGCCTCAGAAAGCGAAAACCCACCTTAAACTGCCTCGCCAGGTGCTGCTTGTGGCTCTCCTCCACTTGCTTGAACTTCGACTCCAGGCCCCTCATCTGGTTTTCCATCTTCTCCACGTACTGCAGGTCCCTCTGGGTCCGCCTGTCCAACACCTCTATGGACTGGGACATGTTTTGCACCTGGCAAGCAAGAAACAACCGGTTCAAAAGAGACAACCCTTTCCCATTCCCTGCAAAGAAGCACCATCCGTGTCCCCAAAATGCTGCTCTTCTCCCACATTTCCCCCTTTCCCCACCCCTTTAGCAGAGCTACACGCAGGAATGACTTCAGGRAAGATGCACGTTGGCATCTCCTCTTGTACCTAAGTAGCCCGTACTGATCTCCAAAGTGCAAATTCACTTTGAGCTAGAGAGACCGGCTGTAAAAACAGGGGCAAACGCTAACTAGCACGACCTGATTTTGGAGGCTGGCTGCCATCTGATTTATTAAGATATTTCCCTGGCTCGCTTTCCTTTTTTAGGCTGCAAAATGTTAAAGGAAGCTCTTAGGCAAGCACATATTTCAGCATCGAGCAAGGGGTGCGACTTGAGGTCTGCGTGCCCAGGACGGCTGCTTCCGTGTCCCACTTGGTGCACGACGGCGCTCAGCCCACGCCGGGCGCTCCTACCGCTCCCATCCACCGGAGCCCATCGGAACCGGGAGCGATGACGTCCAGAGCGGCTCGGGCAGCCGGGCRCGATGCTGAGTCAGGGCTGCGGCATCAAGGGCATCGCACCCGGAGCCTCCTCGTCCGGGGGAGGTTGAGCGCAAGGCAACGCGAGCCAAAACTGTCACCGCGGATGCCCCGCGGGAGCCAGCCCGCCTGCCACCTCCGTGTGTGCCGGGGATGAGCGAGGCCAACGCGATGCCTCTCCCAGCAGAGCGGCTGTCCTGCCGTCACTTACCGGGGAGGATGACGCCAAGAGCCTGTTGGTGAAGAGCCAACGGCTGCATCTGCTGGTCAAGAGTCAACGGCTGCATCTCTATGAGAAGTGATGGGAAYGCTCTTCGCTAACGCGGGGCGGCAAGAGGACTATTACGGCTACCTATTAAAAATTCACGGGCCACCTGTGTTTTAAAGGCCAGGGGGRAGGAGAGGACGCGGTTGGTACAACATGTACGAGGGCGCCGGGGTCTGACAGCCCTTCTCGGCAAAGGGGAAGGTATTTTCAGGCTCCGAGTCCCTGCAAATCGTGAAGATGCCAAGAGCAAAAACTGTCCTGATGGATGCCCAAGAGCTAAGACCTCCTCAGGGAGTATGGGAAGAGAGAGGAGGAGAGGGAACACGACCGTGTTGGTTTGGAGAGGAAAGAAGCCACCCAGACTCCTCTTGCCCAGCAATTCACCCGGGCTGGATACCAAGTTTGAAGCAGGAGATGGGAAGTTTCCAATTGGGATGACTGCTCTGCAGTCTCCCTGGACAGATATTTTTATCCTGTTTAATCCAGTCTATCCTCCCTTAAGTCAAGCAGAATCTACATAGTAGAACTGTTTGAACATGCTGGAAGAGGAATTATTTGCAGGGAACCTATCGCACTGAWCTTGTTTATTCCACTAATGCTTAACCCGAATTAAAGACCAAGCTGCAAGCAATCGGAAGCGTGTTTCTGGAAGGACACAGTGACGTGTGCCAGCAGCCACGTCGCACGGGGCTCAGCTGAGGCTAAGGCAGCTCCTTAGATCATCGCTGGGATAGACGAGACAGACGCACAGACTCGTCTTGGAAGTGAATCAGAGCATCGCACTCCAGCTTCGGCACTGAGTCACTCCTGGACGAGCCTGGTTCTGCCTTGACTACAAGGGAAGTTTGCTCCCAACGTGCGCATCTCATCCGAGACCTCTAAAATTAGCTGCTGTGCTATTTCAGGGATGCACTTTGCAAGTTCAGACTCGTGCTATTTGTTGCAAGTATTGTTTTCCACCAGACGAGCCCTTGGTGAGACATCTAAAACTCAAGGCTCCTTGTAAAAGTCCGTCTCCATCAAGCTTGATCTGACAGCAACACATGCTTCATCATCTGAAGATCTACTTRTTCTGCTTCATTAACATATTAAGCCCTTGATCCAGCAAAGTACTTTGGCACAAGATTAGATTTCAGTGAGACTGCTCAAATGCTTCAAGTTAAGCATGCACATAAGCACTCTAATGAACGGAGACCTAAGCAGATCGTCTCCCAGATCTCCAAAGCTTCATCCATTAATTGCTGCCCTTAAGCATCACTTAAAATGCTTTCTGCCCTGTGCTGTTTGGGACATGCACTCTCAACACAAAACCTCATCTGCCATTAAGCTATGGGGATAGATGAACCTGTAATTGTCTTTGTAGCTCTTGTCTTGGAAAAAGAGCTATTTTATCCTTTGAAACAGAAAATTGATATAAATGAAGGTTGCAGTTCCTGTCAGCTTGCTTGATGCTGAATTGATTCAGAATTAAACCAGAGTAACAGAGCTAATGATGACTCAAGGAAGATTTATATGGTCAGTGCCACACTTCTAAACTTGCTCATCCTGCTTGCTGATCAGCTCTGTTTTGTTTTGTTTGCCAATTCAGAAAGAAACTGGTCTAAGCTCATCTTTGGATTCAAGTCTGGATGAATCTTTATTATTGGAATGGCACAGCAGCTTTATGTAGCTGGACAAAATGGTTGAAGAAACAGCAGTAGACATCTCGGGGAGGCTTTTGTGGTCTGTAGGAACAATCAGCACAGATGGCTCAACCTATTGACCTGAACACGAGCAGCGTCTCATAAGGACAGCAGAAGGCAAAGAGAAGGCCGACAAGAGATGTCATCATCCTCTCCGTATGCATCTCACACTGAACATCAAGAGTTGAAGATGATGCAAGTTGATGCAAGGAGGAAACAAGAAATGTTTTAAGCATCAGAGGAGGAAGAGTAGAAAAGGAGGAAGCCTTCCCAGAGTAACAGGAAGAAAAAAGATCTTTCTGAAGGTAAAACACAATCTGCTATGAGCAAGATTTAGGTGATGCCTTGGCCTGGCCTTGATCCAAGACCTGCGCTCCACACCTGACACACAAGGCTGGAAGGGCTCCACGTACTCCAGCCAAGGATGAGCTCAGGCACCTCGGTGCTGAGGCACCGGCTGACCAGAACGTGCAGCGAGGAGCAGACCACGCTCCTCCCACCGACCTCAGCTGGTTCCTCCAACCGTGGGGCGCCCCGGAGCACCTCGCAAGCAGCACGAACCAAGGTTCCTGTGTTCACGTCTGTGTGTTTAAGGTACACGAGGGCTTGGCAGTGCTGAGCCTCAAGCCACGCTCAGCCGCCAAAGCCTCGGCGCAGGTTCTCACTGAGGATGCTCTAATTCATCGTGTGCACACACGCATAAATGCGGCTTTGCTCCGGCTCCTAAAAGCAACGCCTTACATCCAAACGCAATTACTACTTTGACATGTTGTGCTCCTTCATTTGCTGGCAGAGAGAAATAAGGAGATGCAAGTTTGCCTATTACAAAACTGGGGCTAAATCAGCAGCTGGGGGAAAAGGGCTTGAAATCCTTCTCAAAGCTGGGAGTTGGCTTTTGCGGTTGCCGCATTTTCCCGTGGGGATCATCATTTCAGCCTTGCTCGAGACTGGATGTCTGGCACTAGGAGCCTCTTCTTTATTTTGGGGTTTCCATCTAGGTTAGCGTGGGAGGGAGGCGCAGACAGAGCAGCATGCGGGCAACATCTCCCCCRAACACACGCCTGGGAACATCGCGCTGGCGGCCACGACGCTGCACGAGGGGGRAAACGAGAAAGCGCCATGTGGCTACGTCCCCTGCACCTCTTATTGCGGATCCCACGCACCCAGCTCCCGCGGGCATGAGCACGGAGCGCAAAACCTCCTTATTCCCCGCACACGGCCAGTGCTGGGAACGCTACGGGTCTCCTTCTTACAGGAGCATCCTTCTTGCAAATGTTGTTCTCTTGCACCAACTGCTGCTATGGCTTAGAGAAATAAAAGCTTGAGTGCGATTATTTTTAGAAGCTTCCGACACGCCGAAGAACTGTTTTAGGGCTGTTTCCTGTCTCGGTTTACAGTACTTATCACACAGAAAAAAAAAAAAAAAAAARAAAAAAAAWCAGTAAAGTGTAGATTTAATGCTGTTTTGAGTGACTAATGCCCCAGCTTCCAGAGAGCAGCAGGATAAAAATTATTTGCTCATGCCCAGCACATGCCAAGAGAGCGTTAGGGCAGAAGGGCTAATGACACAGCCAGCACAAGGGTCCACTTACATTTTAAAGAGAGGAGCGCTGTTTCACTTGAAAAGGCATTTCTTCAATGAAATCTATTATCTGGAAAATTTCTTGTTATCGGGAAGGCTTCCCTAATGAGATTCTTTGATCCCTCTGGACAGCAGACTATTAAAAACTAATCAAGTGGATGTCAACATTAGAAAGAAAACCACTAGCTGTCACTTCTGCGCTAGCCGATGTCGACGGCTCGTGCCATTTTATCGGACCTGTTTAACAGCAGCTTGGCTACGAGCGCTTGGCTCTTTTTAATTCTATCCTTGCTCAKCTTTTGAAGATTCGCCCTTTGAAACCGCTTGTGCTAACGTAATGAAAAAAAAAAACAGGTAAATTGCATCATTTTTTTTTAAATGAGCTGCTCTCGGATCTCAACCATTTCCAGCCTAAGGCCCTTTTTCCTCCGAAAACACCCTGGGATTTTTCCTCCTGACTGCGGCGGATGCTCCCTGCTCCCCACAAACACACACACGGGGTCTGTATTTAAGCCTCTTGGAGCGAAGGCGGCCGTTACCTTTTCTAATAGTTGTCTCAGCTGCTTCGTCCTGGCGTCACGCGAGCACATCGTCTGCTGAGGTGCCACCACTGTGCATATACACCGGCCCTCGCTGTCCTGGGCAGAGCTGTACACCTGCCAGCTTTCCTCTGGGTTGGTTGGCAACACCTGATTAACACGGGGAGAGACGGGTTAAACRGGGAGGGTCTGTGGGGAGCGAGGCCGAGTGGAAATGGAGAGAGAAAGCGGCACAAAAGTGGCAAATTCGGGAATAAATAGGGTTGGGGGGGTAGCAAGCGGGATTCACTTGCAATGCAAAAATATGGATTGGGGACAAACAGGAGGGTCTGAGAAGGAGAGCAAGGGATGAAGGAAGGAAAGGAGGGATGAATGGGGAGGAGGATGAAGCGGTGAGGTTGCAGAGCCGAAAGCGCCGGGGTGCCCGTGGAGGCGGCGGGAAACGCGCCCCGCGCCGCCGCTCCCGCGGCTTCTCCTTGACGCTCCGGGGAGGACACGGGGCCGGAGCCGAGCGCTCGGACAGCTCYGCGTCCCGGCTGCGAGCGGAGCCGCTGCAGCGCTCTCCGGGAAGCGGCTCTGCCAAGGAGTCCGGGAGTCACATCCCCCTCTCCCAGCAGCTCTCCAGGAGAAGGGAGCCTTGCCACAGCCTCAGACACTTGGAGGGTGCCCGGAGGACACAGCGCAGTCCCCTGGAGCGGAGTCCAGCAGCAAACCCAGCTGCCTCCCCCCATCCTCGTGCTCTCCAAATCCCCCCTCTTAATCCCCTGTCTCTCTCACAGCACTTTGCAAAATGATTTAATCACAATCCAGCCTCCAGTGGCTTCGGCGGCACCACCGCGTTACCGAGCAGACAGCAAACGTCCTTCCTGCTGCTTCAGGTTGCTCCAACAACCTTGTCGATACCCGTGTTGATGGACATGCACCGAGACACACACGGCCAGGTAGATAAACAGACCACCAGATTCTCTAGCAAAAATAAACCCCCAAATTTGTGTCCATCATCCCTGCTAACACAGAAAGGAAAAAAAAAAMMSYCTKCTTCATTCACAACAATCAGAATCACTACATGAAATACCCTCCTTGAAACAGCAGAGCTGCAAAACATTGGCTTTTTATGCTTTTTTTTCCATAAGGCACAAGCAGGCAGCCTGGAGGCAAGCGGCACCGGGTCTTCCCCGCAAAGGGGAGGAAAGCGGCTCGCTTGGGAAGGCAAGCAGCTTGTTTTGGAAGGAAATCAGCTCACTTGGGAAGGAAACCTGCTTGCTTTGCTCCAGAGCGGGCTCCCAGCAGAACAAGGACAGCAGACATASGCTGTGACCGAAATACACGGCAACTTCTGCACGGCATTTTCCCTCCCATTAGGGGCTGCCGATGGC
This sequence comes from Nothoprocta perdicaria, assembly GCF_003342845.1. Lineage (NCBI taxonomy): Eukaryota > Metazoa > Chordata > Aves > Tinamiformes > Tinamidae > Nothoprocta > Nothoprocta perdicaria. The sequence goes on from NW_020455865.1 coordinate 2,582,416, forward strand.
AGGTGAGGGAGCGGGGCAGGTCCCCAGCAAGGTGGTCGCAGGGACAACTCTGCAACCTCCCCCTAAGTGAGCAAGGGGGGAGCCGGCTGCTCTCCCCATCTCCCCGCACCCCGGTAGAGATGGAGCAGCATCACTCAAGGGGACCTGGCATTAGAGGGACCGCGCAACGAGGGGCCCAGGCGTCCGGGGTGGCCCCCCCCACGCCCCGCACTCACTCCCGTGCTGCGGTCCAAGGTGCCGCCCGTGGCCGCCGTGAGCTTGGTGGTGTTGAGCCCCACGAGGGAGGGCAGCGTCTGCGACATCCAGTTGGTGATCATGGCCATGGTGCTGAGGACCACTCCAATCTTGAGTAAAGGCACGGACATGTCTGCGGGGGGGGGCGCCGCGGACCCTTCATTCTGCCCCGGGCTCCGTGCCGCTGGGGACGGGCTGAGCCCGCCCGGCCGCCGCCGCCGCCGCCGCTCGCTGCCGGCCCATCCTCCGCCGGGGCCGGGGGCGATGCCCG